>NC_090188.1:23731623-23841623 GCF_024679245.1 Pseudorasbora parva | reverse complement strand
TGAAATATTACCACATTTTTCTACCCTGCTAATCAATGAAATAACTTTGCACCTGAAAAGCTTCACGATTTATAAAACAGAGAAATGTGGTCCATATGGGCTACGAGTTTTACTAGGGCCTTTGTGTTCTCTTTAGAGCTTGACAGTTCATAATTCCTGCTAATAGTCATGTGAAAAAAATATTGGAAGGTTCTTTCAAAAAAAAAAGTGTATATATATATATATATATATATATATATATATATATATATATATATATATATATATATATATATATTTTTTTTTTTTTTTTTTTTTTATCAAACTTTACATATAGCTTGTAGGTTACCTAATTTGTCTAAATGGCACCTTTCAGCTAAAATAATTTCTCTATAAAGTAGTTTCTAGCAAGCTTGTTAACTTTAATAATTTGCCTAACTACATATATGGCACATGCGACACAGCTTGGATGTCAGAAACAGTGCAAACTTTTGAGTATCGACTGTTTCTATTCCTTTAATATGAAACAAATTAAAATGGAAAAATGTGCTCAATGAACAAACAAAACAATAGTAACGAGTATGACACATTCATTGCTGTAAAGCAATAAGTCCCGTTTATGACCAGTGATCTTTGACATTAAATCTACGGGGAGTTCAGTGTAGTTTGGGAGGCTTGGCTTTAGCTGTCTGGCTCTGCTGTGGTAGTAAATATTTCACGTTCATGTAACAGTAAAGAACATGGAGTTGGTTATTTATCCATATTGTGTTCTAAAGTTGTCAGTATTCCTAAAATGAGCTTCTCTCCTTTGAAATCCAATTGAAAATGTCTCTTAGTAAGACAAAGTGTTGACCCAGACTATGGTCACTTGTATATCAAGCCGGAGAGCAGAGCAGACAGGGTCGGACATCGAGGCTGAGCCAGAATCGGTTGCAGTTGCCAGAAGCCTTGAGCTGCTTTGAGAATGACAGCGTCTGGTTTGTCTCTTCCTGATATGAGGCCACATCACAGTTTCTTAGGCTGGACTAATATCAAATATGGACCAAAGCCAAATTTGGGCTACAGTTAAATCTCATCATCCGAGATTTCCTCCGTATTTCCCGTGGGTTTGCAGACACCAGGCTCATTGGTGTCTTCGGACAGACAGATTTAGGCTCCTGAGAGCGTAGGTTCTCGAGTGGAATTACACAGATCACAGCCGTCTGGATAAAACATTCGCTCTTCCGTCCATTTGTTATAAAATATATACTGTTACTGGAGCAACTTTAGCCTTAAGTGACAGGTACCAGATAAACTCTGCATGTTCGCTAAACCCCCGACATACCTCTTTTCACCTCTCGACTGAAAAACAAGTTATAGAGAGCCCTGAGATGACTCAGAGACCTTCAGAAAGCAAGCAATTGAACCTCAGCCCTCCCATATGGGCTGCATGTGCTGGGAACTCCTCACGGGGCTCTGCTAGTGCCGCCCAAACCCTGCTGCCATCGGCCGTCATAAAATCACTGCATAAACGACACAATCTTTAAATTTTAATACACCACTCAAATGTCAACTGTAGACTCAATCAATAAAATAATGTGACTCATTGAATCATAAAATGGATGAAACGATGGAATAATTAGATGCAGATAATCTACTTTCTCATTATGAGTGTGAATAAACAAATCCAGCTGCCCTCGAGACAGCTGCCCTTTCGGGGCTCTCTGGATGCCTTGAAACTTAACAAACGTGTGAGTTACTGTGCCTCTCTCTCATGGGATAAAGGAATGCAGATTGGATAGCAGAGCGTTGATTGTCAGTATTAAATGTCATCGTTTATAAGCCAAAGTCAATGTGACTATAACTGTTTTTGTAAGGTATAGGGAAGCAGACGAGTTTCTCAAATGTCTCTGCCCTTGAAATCTACTGATTTCCTTTACACTTTCTTAATCATTAAACCAATACTACCTTTAAATTTTTTAGATTTTACAACCCAATCTCACGGCAATTTGTACGTATTTTACAAGGTGGCTAATTCATACAAATTTTTACGACCTCACTTGTACGAATTGGTACGATTTTTTGATGAGTTGGTCAGTTTTGTATGATTTCGTACGAATAACCTAACCTCAAACCCCGTCCCTAAACCTACCCACCACTGCAGTATAGACAAATCATACGAATTCATAAAAGTGAGGTCGAACGAATTTGTATTTGAATTAGCCAGCTCGTACAAATACTTATGAATTGGTCGTGAGCTAGCGTTGGAATTTTCTGCTATATTGATTTGTGCTGGTAAAATATTTGTGTGTGAAAATTATTAATGTCTGATTTATTTTTTGGGTACAAACATGTAACTCGCAGTAAATTAAGAAAACAAGAGATTCAAACAGTAAGACTAACTGTGTTGAGCTGTATAAAATCATTAGTTCTGTCAACAGTCGCTCACTTGTAATAAAACACATAATATATTAAAGCAGTGATATTCAAATGGTGAACGCTGATTTGATTTCATCCAGACCGCGGGACATAAGTGCGCCACTTTACAGGTTCCACAGATTTAAGTGAGCACACGTTTGCACAAGGAGCACAAGGTTTGAGACAAGTTAATGTGTGATGTCTTTAGACATTTAGCATTATTATTCAGCATATAAAAGAGCATTTCATAATAAACAATGTTAGATTTTGGAACATTAATAGAGATGGCAAGTGGAGAAAAAAACCTGACATTACTAGTTAGCGTTGTTTTGTTCTCATGATGAGAGTTTTGATTAGATTATGTCCATTGTTTGTTTTTAGAAGTTTATTGTTTCGAGCAAATTATAAAAATGCTGCATACTTTTTTTTTAGAGGTAAACCCTGTATGTTTTTTCAGGCCCAAGGTCTTCTATGTGCCATGCATGTATTTGTCTAAACGTAAATAATAATAATCTGAATAATAATAATATCCTGATAAAATATCTGATCTTACCTTTTTATATTCATATCCAGTTGGGAGAAATATTTAGCTTTTTTGTTCTAAATATTAGTAAAAAATGATTACATCACTGCTTTGGCTCTCCGGACCCAAGATTCCCATCTTTTATGACTATTTTGAGTGTTTAGGGTTTGTTTCTTTTTCTTTCACGAAGTATTATGGTTGCTTTGATGGAAATGTATAACTGTTCCAAAAAGTATTGTCCAGACCTTTGCTGGGAAGTAGATAGAGAGACTTTAATTGGAACTTTAACTACCTCTTTGTTAAAGCATCTTTCGGTGTTTCCATGGTTTCTACAGAAGTAAACTGTAAAATCAAGGGTAACACGGCTACAATGTCAGTGATAGGCAGCCGTGCATTGTTTAAAAAGGCACATTTCTCTGGATTTAAACATTATTGGGTTCATTTAGGATAACGTAAGCACACAAGTCAACAAAACATATTACATTGTATAGTGGTTTTTGGATATTTTAATCCAATTCTTACTCAACTCCACTGTCACAACACTTGAGCCCCTGACACTTACCGGCTGGATGTAAGTGCCGTAAGTGTCCACGTGTAAAATCATGTAAAAACCAGAATGTCCACACACGACACGCAAGCACGTGCACAAATTTCCACTAAAGTATCTGTTCAGCTTCTCTGTCCTTTTTACCTCATTTGTTCCTGCTCTCTCTCCTGTGCTTGGCCCCGTGCCCACTCCACAGATCAACTACGCTGAGCCAAAGATCCTGTATCTCTTCCTGTTTACATAGTGGCCTGTGGAATGAGATGTGTGGATTGCTTGGCCTGTTCAGCACTATAGGAATGCGGCTCTAAGCATGTGCTGAGCATGAGAGAACGAACACACAGCCACAAGGTTAGGGATGTAATAATGCTCTTGGTTCATTATGCAGTATATACAGTCAGTTAATCTGGGGTATTTGAGAGGTGTCTTGTATTACAGCAGGACTCCATAGACGCAGCCGTTCAATACAGTGAATGCTTCAGATCATAGAAAAATGAGCAGTACATTTACAAGTGGTATGAATCTGACAGTGAAAGAAGGTACCTTAGCCAAGTAAAACAGTTCACTGGTAGAATCTCATATGCAGTAGGTGGACAAAACAAACACCAAACAATTCAGTATCTGGCTGTTTGTTTGTCTGTGTTCATAATGTTTCACGTATTATATTGTACGGCCTCAGGGTGTTGACTTGCAGTAACTTTCAATTTACTTAAATTAAATTTTTTACTAAAATTTTTGAAATGATTTGAAAAAGTCATTTAAATTTATTTAATTAAAATTGCTCCTCATAACCCAGACTTATTTGTACAACGTCATTTATGAGATTAAATGAATAATTCCCCCAATCATTTACTGGAAGTGTTGCATAGAAATGAACTGGTAACCATAATTTGTGATCTCCCACTTGTTGACAATGCCTCCTTGCAAGGCATCTACAGTATAGAAAAATACTTCCCGCACCACCTGTGTTTATTACTAATTCTGCGTGAAAACGGTAATGACCTCATTGGTTGCATCTGGAATGAATGGAATGGAGAGAATCGTAATGAGACTTTCTGCCCGCTGTTTTCGAGTTGATTTTGGGGTGAAACTGCTTATGTTTGAATGCATGTAATGTTTCCATAAGACACCAGAGCGGACTGATGCTCCACTCTGGCCTTTAATCTGTGTTTCAGAGAGTGTGGATTCCCCTCAGCTCTCTCCTGGATAAACACCATTACAGGCTGATGCTGAGGAGCTCAAAGTTGAGTCAATATTATCCAGAGCAATAAAGTCCTGCACAGTGCATTCTGCTCCCCCTGTGAGACCAGGATGAGTTCATTTCTAAACTGCTGAGGTCCGGGAGGACCTGGATTTTGTGTATGAGCTGTACAGTTTGAGTACAAGAAAGTGTGTAGCATAGAAATATTCTATGTTTCGAATCTGTACTGACTATGTTCAGTAACATTTTCTTTCTTTAAAAATAAAGAAATGGTTCAGGCGAAACTGAGAATTCGGTTGTTATTTGCTGAAATCATGAAGGTTGTTGCTGTCGAGCTTAAAAAAGAATGAACAGGCCAAATAAAAATATCATACCATTTTTCATATGACTTGCACAGCCCAAGCCGTCTCAAGTCATATGATCAAGATTTAAATATTATACACCGATAGTCTTCATTGAGCTGTTAACCGCAGAGACCAAGGCCCTCTTTTAACAATCTGAGTGTATGGGACGAAGCGCATGGTGCAGGCGCACCTAGGTCATGTCCGAATTTTGCTAGTTTAACGATGGAAAAAACAGTCAAAGCACCAGGCACATTGTCCAAAAGGGGTGTACTAGCCTCTTAATGAGTCATTGGTGTGTTTTAGACGTAATATACAATAAACTAGGGATGCAACAATACGGTTAGTCCACGGTTCAATACATACCTTGGTTTTGCTATTCTATAGGCGACAGGAACAGAAAGAGGTTAAAGAGATTTTTTTTTATTGTAATACTCTTTTCTTTATTTTACTTAAAAGACTTGAAAAACCTTACTTAAACTTAAAACTTCACTTTAAAAAAAACTTGTACACATTCCTAGTGTGTATTATAAAGATTTACAGTGGCAGCTCAGTTGTCCCTTTAAGGACATTCACAATCACTAGTCAGCAGGGCCGGCCCTGACCAATTTGCTGCCCTAGGCAAGATTTTACTTGGTGCCTGTTGTATCAAGGTTTTTATATGTTGGTTGTGTTTTTATAATTTTTAAAATAAAAATAAACAAACACACACATTTTGGTCTATGTGGTTTACAGGGACTCTCCATAGGCGTAATGGTTTTTATACTGTACAAACCGTATTTTCTATCCCCCTACACTGCCCCTGTCCCTAAACCTACCCATCACAGGAAACATTCTGCATTTTTACTTTCTCAAAAAAACATCATTTAGTATGTTTTTAAGGCCATTTGAATTATGAGGACATTTCACATGTCCTCATAAACCACATGTATAGTGTAATACCAGTGTAATACCCATGTAGTTATACAAATTTGTGTCCTCATAAACCACATAAACAGGCACACACACACACACACACACACACACACACACACACACACACACAAACACACACACACACACACACACACACACACACACACACACACACACACACACACACACACACACACACACACGTTCTCTCAAATGCTTGTGGATGTATTTGAGTAGGAATGAAAGTCTTAGGTTGGGCTGAAGCAGCTCATGACAAGGATTTTTTATTATTATTATTTTAATGTTCCTTGAGGTTCACGTATAATGTTAATACAGTTTTCCCCACACAACAACAAAACAAACAAACAACAACAACAAATATAGATGTGGAACCATGTTCATTTTCAACCCTCTTTCTAAAATCACCCATTTTGGGTACTTTAAGGCTTGTCAATAAACGGACAGTTATGACTGGCTGTCGTCATGTAATAGAAAACAGTATCAAAGCTCACTCGCTTTTGCACGTTAGTGTTTTGAAAACATTATCCATATTAAACACTAATTAAAAGACAAAGCCTTATGAAACTGTTTACTTCTGATTTTGCGCTGTAGCTGCTGTCAAATCCAATACAGCTGACTGCTTTAATTGTCAACAAAAGCTTATTTGCAAACTCTCCATTACAGAGCCTCGTTTACAAACTCCGCGGTCAAATTCTCTGAACAAACATATAATCCTCTGAAGCAGGGGCATCATTAAACCAGGACATCATTAAAAGTAAACCCTCCTCTTGTACCTGATGTCGGTAGACAAGTGTCAGGATGACTAAACACAAGTGGGTAGAGCATTCATGTTTTTACCATAAAGTAAACTGAGAAAATTCAATATGTCATGTGAATTTTACAAAATGTTTGCTATTTTAAATAAACCTGTATATAAATATAATTATTAATTTTGGCAAATATATTTTAAAAATTCAATATATCCCCTTAGAATATGTGTGTTTATAAAACACTGACATGAAGTACACTGATAACAACTGCTTACATCAAGTTTAAGGTAATTCCACCTATGCTGCGGGCCAGTCCTGGGTGTAGATGCCAGGCTACTTAGCCGGAGGACATCCTGTCAGATCATCCATCTATTGAGTGAGCATGTACGGTTCGGTCAGTCTGGTTTAATTTGTTAAGGTTAACTTTTTTAAATAACAGCCACGGTCCCAGACAGAGAGTGACTGATTCAATTACTCCAGTCATTGTTTAAAAACAAGCTCACCTTTAAAAAAAAACTTGCTGGCTAGCATTTGTGAAGCGATCAGGGGAATCGTTCTGCCTCAAGCTAAGCTCCGCACACAAAAATGGTCACAATGTTAACTATATCTATATATAATTATATATGTATATATGTCAAAACATCAAGGCAAATTTAATTTCGGATGGATGGACAGAATGCTTAACATAATTCCACTAACATATTTAATAAACATCTTATGTTCACACATTAACTCTGACAACCCATTTTGAAAAACCTTTTTTCTCTCTCAATTTTTCTGACCCCTTAGAACCCTCTTGCAGCCCACTGGGGGCCCCAGTTTGAAAACCCCTGAATCTAGAACCATTGTGCCCAGTGAAATTCAAACTGTCAGTGGTTATCAGAGGCAAAGCAGCTGTATAAGGAAGAAATAGTATGAGACAGAGAGAAGGAAATAGAGAGAGACAGGCTGGCCTGAATGCAGGAATGTATATGGCATTAAATAATAATAATAATAAATTCTATATGCAGCCTCTTTCAAAGCAGTGATAATGAAGCACAATGAATCAGATTAAAGATCCAGATACATGCGCCTGTCCTGCTGTTTACATTTTTACGTTCATAAAGAGCAAATAACACATGGTGTCTTTACGAAATTTACGGCTTTAATAACAGATGATGAAGTGTATGAAAAAGGGAGTAACAAAAGGAGAGGTATGTTACTGTTTTTCTTTTTTGCAACATCTTCAACACACAGTTGCCAAATCATAGACAATGCGGAATTGTGCGTGTTGTGTTTGGAAAACACCTCTCATTCTTTCAAAGTGCTTGGAATTGCGCTCAGCTGCCAGCGAATGGACAATATTGCTTTTGTCTCCCAGTTCTGTCTCTTCCCTCTGCTTAGATCTAGAGTCTGATAACAGATGAAAAGATAGAGCATTGCATCGCTTGGACCGAGACTCGATCCCGCGTCTATCAGGTAAACGTCTAAGCTGCTTTGTAGGCAAATGCTAGGTGGCGTCACAAAACATCCACATGCTGTTTGAACTGTGCAGCTGCTTGTCAGGTTTAATTAGAGAAAAGACAGGGAAGAATATGTGAAAGCAGATAACCAAGAATTCCTCCAACGTGTGGTTAACTGTATCAGCAAATACATTATTTAATATGCTCTCTTCCTTTTGAAATGGGAAATGCACAATTGATTCATTTATTGATGGGATACAGTTCAAGTTAGTTGCAAACATAATATGAAGAAAATATACACAGCAATCAAAACCCAAATAAAAAAGTTTGGCCGGTATCACTGTCAAAATATGTTTTAGTGCAGGGTGGATCTGTTTTCCTGTTATACGTCAGTTGTCAAAAATGACAGTGCATAATTGGAAAAGTGTATTTACTGTAAGTTTATTAGAGTAGAGTTTACAGTTCACACGCTTCAGTTTTTAGTGTTTCTACAATATTAGAGACTGAATGTTCGCTACACCGTTGCTCAAAAAAAAAAAAAAAAAACTTATTTCCCACAGGAACATACCAGACAGATCTTCTGACGTGTTATCGAAAGACATTCAACGTGTTCGGTCGTGCATGTCTCCTGGATGAAAACACAAAAGAAAGGTGTTTCAAGTTTTGCACGGTGATGGGATGGATTGGCGTGTTTGTTATTATAAGAGATGACTGTTGGCTTTTTAAAAGCCCGTCAGAAGGACCCCTGTGAAGAGATATGGCACAGACAGCAGCAGACCCACACACTGTAGATCCCATGACTCATCTAGATGCCAAGCAAAAGCTCAATTTAAGCCAAACAAGTACAATTTCCAAATGTCTGGAAACAAGTTGCAAGCGTAAAGCCAAATTTTGGCCAACTGCAGCCCCTGTAATTGATTGGAGGGGAAAAAAAACTTTAATTTTCAAAAAAATTTGTTCATTCTATCCTTCTCCTGGGATATTTCAAAGTCAATCCTGAATTCATTTCTTATTTTGTTTCAACAAACATGATTGACAGAGCTTATAAAGACTCCGGACCAGAAGTTCCCTGACATTTTTTTTCACTGACTGTAATATTTAAACAATGTTAAAACTCTGACAGCATAAGTGTGCAGTCCTGGGGCAATATCACCTACGCCAACAGGAAGATAACACAACAGCCCATTGTTGCGAGCAGAACAGAAGTTGTATTGTGGTTAAACTGTTTCAGTTCAAAAAGAATTCAATGTCGAAAGAGTTGAGTCCAATTAAGAAACACCGGCAGCTTTCACTGGGTGTTATTCCAGGGCTCAGCCATGTTTCTGTTGGCCTGCCCGCCCAAGGTATGGTGGGGAAAAATGTTCCTGCTGTGAAAGTGAGATATTTGAACAAACAAGTGTGCACAGGTTAGAGCAGTAGGGCAACTCTTAAGAAGTGAGGTCCACTGGGGGAATTGGATGACAGGGTTGATCTGAATTCACACAGAAGTTTTGCCAGGGATGGGTTCACACCGTCAGACCAGGCTTTGATGACCTTTAGTTGATCCTAGATATCCTGCTGTCAGAAAAGTGAGGAACGATCAAAGTCCAAACCAGAGATAATGAGGAATAACAGAGTTTGTTATTAAGAATATTAAGCGCCTTGGGTCGGCCTGGCATGAGAGATCTGTCGGCTGTGAGCATTAGCTCATCATTTAGTAAATAGAATGAATATGAGCTTAAATGGATAGTTTCACCCAAAAACTCTGTTATCATTTACTCAGCCTCGTGTCATTCTGTATGATTTTCTCAACCCGATCACACATAAATGCGTATAAATAGTACGAGTGTGCAATGTCGTGGAATGTATATGCCAAAACTCATTTTGGCGTGCATATGATACGCTGTTTTTCGCGTGCATATGATACGCACTTTATGGCGTATATATGACACGCGCTAGGGTAGGTTTAGGGTAGTGGGGCGTATATATGACACGCGCTTGGGTAGGTTTAGGGTAGTGGGGCGTATATATGACACGCGCTTGGGTAGGTTTAGGGTGGTGGGGCGTATATATGACACGCACTTGGGTAGGTTTAGGGTGGTGGGGTGGGGGGTTCGTATGTATAATACGCCATAAAATGCGTATCATATGCACGCGAAAAACAGCGTGCCATAGACACGCCAAAATGAGTTTTGGCGTTTACATTCCACGACATTGCACACTCGTACTATTTATATGCATTTTTGTGAGAATACCCTGGATTTTCTTTGTGGAACGTGCTCTAAAATTACATTAAAAGCACCATAAATGTATAATAAATTTGGTCTCATGCCCTACTCTTCGGAAGTACTTCAATATTAGCCATAGCTCTGTTTTCCACAGTCATTAGTTTACAATTTGTTCACAATTTGTCAGTTAGATCTTTTCAAGGAATCAGTTGATCCAGTTCACAAAATCAATCTGAAGGATTTGCTTACGATTCAATGAGTGCGTTTACATGCACCCTCATAATGCGATTTGTCAATATTGCGATTAAACTTTACTAAATGCAATATATCGATCAAACGAATGCAACTAAGCTCATAATCATAGTAACCGTGTTTGCATTAAATTATGTGGCGTACGTCAAATTTAATCGCCATAAACAGGCATGTAAACACCTTAATAGCATTATTACCACTCACTAACCAAATGCTTGGTTCTACGCAGATGCCATGTGTTGCTTACACAACTTTATGAATGAACTCTGTGACATTATTCTGAAGTTTTCTCTTCTCCAAATCGCTAATCTCTGTCAACACAACTGTGCAGTATCTGGCCAGGATCCAAATTCAACATAGTCAAACACAGTGTTGAGCCGAATTCTGTGACCCACTGAATTATGTGGCACTGTAGGTGCTGTAGTGATTGTATGGTTAGGATAAGGATTGGGATTTCACAGAATTTGGCATGACACCTATCTGACTAATATATCCAGTACGTTCATAAACATTTATTTTAAATTAGTTGTGAGATTTAAACAATGGCCGATAACATGCATACTGCATACCTTGAGTGTGGTATAAATTGTTATTAGCAAATAATCTGATGTAAATTGGAATGGTGTCATGTAAAAATCTCACTGATATCAAGACATTAGTCTGATTATTAAAAATTATCACATTATTGTTGCACATGTAAACTTAGTCAAAGACTCAAGAGTGTTTTTTGCTAGTTTCAGCCTGACGCGTTTATAATTTTCATGTCCAGAGCCATGTTGATTGAGCAAATGCACTCGTGCCCGTCTGTTCACCCATGGGCTGTTCTGAAAACTAGGTGTGTTCAGGCACGTTGCTATTTTGAGGCAGATGAAAACAAGTATGTTTTGTGTTATTTAAAGGGTGCATTAGTATAATATGCACCTATAGACTGTAAAAAAAAAAAAAAAAGTTGACTTAAAATTGTAAGGCAACTTGCTGCAAAGCTCTTTTTGTGTTTACTCAACTTTTAAACAAAGTATCTCACTTAACTCAATTAAGTGATTATGGTCAAGTCTCCCAATTTAAGATCTTTTGTTCAGCTGATTGAGTTTGTATAGTTTTTTAATTTTGTGTTGAATTTTTTTTTTTATGCCAATATCATGGTGCTCATTGTTTTCTTTAGTTGGGCAGTTTGACGACTCTTTAAAAGGTTAGTTCACCCAAAAATGAAATTGATGTCATTAATGACTCACCCTAATGTCGTTCCACACCCGTAAGACCTCTGTTCATCCTCAGAACACAGTTTAAGATATTTTATATTTAGTCTGACTATACTGTCCATGTCCAGAAAGGGAATAAAAACATCATCAAAGTAGTCCATATGTGACATTAGTTAGTTAATTAGAATCTCTTGAAGCATCAAAAATACATTTTGGTCCAAAAATAACAAAAACTACGACTTTATTCAGCATTGTCTTCTCTTCCGCGTTTGTGTTCACACCTCAAATACAGACTCAAACGGTCAAGAATCAGCGGATTGATTAATGATTCGGATCGCCTGTGTCACGTGATTTCAGCAGTTTGGCAGTTTGACACGTGATCCGAATCATGAATCAATCCGCTGATTCTTGACCGTTTGAATCTTCATTTGAGGATTGAAAACAAACGCGGAAGAGAATACAATGCTGAATAAAGTCGTAGTTTTTTTCTATTTTTGGACCAAAATGTATTTTCGATGCGTCAAGAGATTAAACAACATTAGGGTGAGTCATTAATGGGTAAACTAACCCTTTAATGTTAGTGTTTCTCTGGCTGCTGTAACTGACTTTGCTATGACAAGAAAAGCAAGAGAAAACACAATCAGATGCAGTCAGCTGCTCAAAGATATGAAGATAATCATTGTCTAGTGGCTTAATTCACTGATTTTATGACTGAGATAATATGAGAAATATACTATTAGCTTTGTTTTATTGTGATTCTAGAAAAGATCCAGCATGGTTTTAGTCAGAAAAGCTGAATAAGGTTTAAAACAGATTGTACACTTAGCACTTTGACCTCCTGTGAGATTTGCTCGCAAAGACATCAAGAATCAGTCCATGAATCTCAACAATGTTGACATGCTTCACGTCGCAATGCATCATGGGAGCCATGGATGACTTTTACATGATGCACCCAGAATGCATTGTTAACTTGTTGTAAATTGTATGCTTGTTAACTTGCATTTACAAATCGAATTTACAATTAATAGCAGGTTGGTCCAACAATGTTGAACCAACTTCTTTTCACTGGTTAAACCAACTTTTTCCAGTTTTCCATCTAATTGCCCAGTTTACTAAAACATAATCATTAGTCAAAATTTTTGTGACACAAGGATGCACAACAGCAGAGCCCTTACGCAACAAAAATATATTTCTCAATATATTAGTTGACAATATATTTCATGTGTCTCCATATATTGTGAAATTTACTTGGTAATATATCATATGATATATTGTATAATAATATATTATATATATGCAAGTTATATATTGCAATATATGGGACAATACTGCAATTATTGCCGTTTTCATATATTGAATATATACATATTATTATACTATTCAATATATTGCTATGTATATTGAAATATATCCTACGATATATGAAATTATATATTGGAAGAGTCATTGTATATATATGTAAATATATATGTAAAATTATATGAGATAATATACCTCAATGTACTGGATAATATAATCAGATTTATATGGGAACATATGTCTTAAATATATTGATTTATATTACATAGTATATAATTATCATATATATTGTATACATGGTAAATATGAAATAATCTAATGTACACTGTCTGTCATATATTTTAAAATATAACAGATTAAAATATAATATAGACATTAGGGCCGGGACTCGATTAAAAAAAATAATCTAATTAATTAGAGGCTTTGTAATTAATTAATCGAAATTAATCGCATTTTAATTGCATATAAATATTTGACCTGAGAACAATGAGAAGTAATTTTTCACATGTGTTTTTAGTATACCATTGAATAATGACTGAATACATAAGCTTAATCAACAAAATATTGTTTATTTATTTCAGTCCAGCAGACCAGCGCAATGTTTGCCATTAAGTTTAGCAAAAGCATATTTGTGATATTTGAGGCTCGATGCGCTGCGGTGATACGCGAATTCCTTGTTGTATAGCTTGCTCACAACCATGCTCCTGACGACGCTTCCATTCTTTCGTTTTTTAAAACAAAATATCCCATCCACGGGGCCAAGCAAAGCAGTCTCATCAGCTTCTTCGTTCCATAGCTTCGTTCTTGTTCACATGGTTTGTTGTTGTCGTGACTCCGGAGCGCTAGTTGGTGTTACAGTATAATTGGTCTGTCGAAACTCATTCATTGAAAAACGTTCCGCGGTGCAAAAATAAGTGTGGTAAAAAAAATTTTTTTTTGCGTAATTAATTAACGCGTTAAAGTCACGTAATTAATTAATCTTAATTAATGCGTTAGAGTCACGTAATTAATTAATCTTAATTAACGCGTTAAAGTCCCGGCCCTAATAGAAATATTTTCTAAATATAGAAAATGTATTGAATGTCATGCACCATCTGATTTGGGCTATTGTTAATCAACCTCTGTAAACATATGCAGGAGCTTGCTTAACTCATAAAAAATACTTCAATAAACATAAACATAAACATGATTCAATAAACATGCATGAAATAATTCAGTTTTGTTTGTATATCAATGTATTTTAATATATGAATCAATATATAGCAATAGGTTGTCCATCCATATATTGCTATATATTTTCAAATATATGAGGAAGTTTCTGATACATTGAAATATATTTTCTAATGTATTGCAATATAAATTCTAGTATATTGCAATATATTTTTGTTTCGTAAGGGAGAACACAAAATGTTTTAAGTGAAGTTGCTGAATATAATTTAGGGAGGAGCGAGCCCATCTAATCTTCCAATCAACAGCCAACAGCCAGAGTATAAACAGCTGCTTACCTCTCCTCAAGTCTCAGATGTTCCAGCATCCCCTCACCTTCCCAAACTCCACCTTTATCTTACGTACCTTGGCCTACATAATCATATCCTATATTTAGTCACTGTGTGGGTATATAAGAGCTCGAGTTAAAGCTGCTTCACTGAGCCCCTCATCAGTGAAGAGCAAGCCAAATAAGTAGAACCTAATATCTTAATATTATATGAAAGGATTCCACTCTGGAGAAGCGTTCAGTCTTTCCGCCATGGTGCGAGCGTAACTGGCTTTTAAAGGGAGTGGGAGATGAGACTCTGATTGGTTTATTGTAGGGATACCACAATACTCAATATAATACTGAACCGTTCGGTACGGCATTCACGGTTCAATACGCCCTTTTGAATTGTGGTTTTGCATTTAATTAATTATTTCTATCTTTGTTTGAAATATTTATCTTAGTTTATTTCGGCTCTGTTTGAGTGTGCCTGTGAGTTTATGCACTGATACGAGCACATATACAATCATATGCACTAAAGTTAGGGGTGTTTAGCCGAGTTTTAAAGCCTTGCTGGTGACACATTTAATTGGCATTTTACATGCGCTGAGGGCGTGCACCTGTCAGACACGTGATTACTGGACTACGCAGTCTTACTGCGCTAATACTGTCAAACACAACATATATAAACACAGTCGGTTATGCCTAAAGTGAAAGTAAAATCGCATGTCTGTATGAGCAGGTCTTAGCAGCACTTACTAGCAGGGCCGGCCCGTGGCATAGGCGGAATAGGCAAATGCTAGGTGCGCCACTCGTCCAAAGGGGCGCCAAAATGAGGCCAAAATGATTTTTCCGCTTTTATTACTGCTACTTTTTATTAATATTAATTTGAAATATTACCTTAAAAAAAACTTAAACAAATCCCCAGACTCTTCCCAGACCACCGCATCAATCTCCTCCTGCTCAGCGAGTGCTTTAGTGTGTCCGATATTGAACGCGCGATCAGTTTAACGTTGGGAATGTGTTGTTGCGTCTCCTCTCGCGCATCTAACAGACAGGAATGTGCTTGTTTGCTCGCGCCAGTGAAAGATGGAAAGTTGCCTTAATTATTTATGATGGATGGCCAATGTGTCAAAAAGACAGAAGCCCTCTGATACAGGAATATAAAGGAATAAGGGGATAAAGACAAAGGTAAAGTGATGAAATGAATGAACAGTTTATCTAAATGCATTATCTAAATATGAATGTTTGCTAATTAATTCCACTTATTTTTATCTTAAACTTTATGTAAGCAACTGCTCTGGATGATCAGAATCTGTAAAAAAAAAATCATGTCAATTGTTTATAAACATATATCATTTTTTTTTAATAGCCTAATGTTTTTGGGGATATGTAAGGGGATATATGGAGTTTGTACAATTTATTTTCTGAAATTAGTAATGATATTTATATACAGGTTTATCTAGAATAGCTAAAACATAAAATAAAATGCACACTAAATATAAAAATGTCTTAGTTTAATTCAGGGTGAAAACATGAGCATGCATAGTTCAGTGGAGGATATACGTATACACACATTTTTGTATATGTGTGTGTGTGTGTGTGTGTGTGTGTGTGTGTGTGTGTGTGTGTGTGTGTGTGTGTGTGTGTGTGTGTGTGTGTGTGTGTGTGTGTGTGTGAATGTTTAGAATATAGTCCAATATGCGCAAATTAATTTGTTAAAAACTAATAAAAGCAAACGGCATGACCTACACCCACTCACCAATCACTGGTGACATCATTCCATTGCCAAAAGTTCCCTTAAGGCCAGTGGAGTGCTTGTTCCCTATGTCCCACTGCTTTTATGAACCATCGCAGGCCTGGATCTCTGCATCATCACCACTTTTATGAACACACACACACACAGACGAACACAGGCCAGGTCACCTGCTGCACCACTGCTCTTAGTTACCCTATTTTTATCTGTTCATAAATTTGAAATGTAATGCAGCTGCCACGATGTGTGTGTGTGTATCTGTGTGTCTGTGTGTCTGCGTGTGTGTGTGTGTGTGTGTGTGTGTGTGTGTGTGTGTGTGTGTGTGTGTGTGTGTGTGTGTGTGAGTGTGTGTGTGTGTGTGTGTGTGTGTGTGTGTGTGTGTGTGTGTGTGTGTGTGTGTGTGTGTGTGTGTGTGTGTGTGTGTGTGTGTGTGTGTGTGTGTGTGTGTGTGTGAGAGAGAGAGAGAGAGAGAGAGAGAGAGAGAGAGAGAGAGAGAGAGAGAGAGACAGAGAGACTGACTTAGGGGTTTAATCTATGATTCAAGTTTCATTTTCTCCCTCATTGATATTAAATTATGTGTTAAAATGGGTTCACGACTGAACAATGTTAGATTTGGTCCTGCACTAAAACAAAATGTGAACATAAAGGAATCCGGGGACGTTTCAGTCCAAATGTAGAGTTCTCACAACTGTGGGTTGGGAAGCTTGTTAGTGCTCTATCAAGAGCAAGTAACTTAGTCTCTATATTTTATGTTAAATTCCTGGCGTATGATGCTGGATATACTAAAGGTTCATGTTCTACAGCACTTGGCAGGTGAATGTTTTTATAAGCAATTAATTATGGCTCTGTCTGGCCTGGATTTCTGCTATCAAATATTTTCTCGTCTTATGTTGCCATGGCGAACAATCAAGCTAAACAGAGTAGCGAGTGTCTCAGGCCGAGCAAAGGACAGAGCCGAGCTCATATCTGTCTTCGACGTGCCGGTTCAGAGGGTTAGACGACTTATCTGATGTCTCTTCACTGTCAGGTCAAACTCTCCATCCACCAACACCAGCTGAAAGACGTTTGACTTCTCAGAGGGATTTTGAGAAAGCAAACAAAATGTCTACAAAAAATGTCTATTGGACTACTGTTGCTAGAGGCAGGGATTTGATGATTCCCTACAGCAGAGATGATTCTCTGCTGGTTCCCAGAGCTGAAATTTTGTATAATTGCTTGAGAATTATATGTAAATTGCATATATGTGTACGCTTTTATGTGTTTATGTTCACATTTGTCCCAACATTGATTTAGGCCAAATTATTAAACAATCAAAAGGATAGAGTGACTGGTGTTTCTAGAAAGCTTTATTTTTAAATGGTCTCATATGAGTTTTCCTGCTACCCTTGTGCTTGTCTGTAGATGAGCTGGGAGTTAACCATGATGAGTTATAGTATTGAGGAAGTTATAATGGGTTATAACATTGAGGAATATTGAGGAAAATTTCCAACCGTAAAAATGAGAATTTATATGCCGATTCTGACCTGTATGAAGTGTCATGTAAATAATATTGTTGCGTGATGATGCTACAATATCTTTTTCAGCTCAGTGGATATGCATGACACATATCTGACCCCATATTTCCGTGATTTGTGAAACAGGAAGAGGAAGTCAGTCCGATTCTCACAAATGAGTTACAGTAGAAAGATACGCCCTTCAGAGAGAGAAAGATTTAAACTATCCCTAAGGAAAACTGCTCCCTTTAAAGGAATTGCTATAATAGAAAATAACAGGTTTTCGATCAGTGGATCTCAGAAAGTTCCATCAAAACATTCAGGCTTACCAAGAAAATGCTGATGAGATTGGTTGGTTTGCTAACGTATATCACCATATTGTCCAGCAGTATGTAATACAGGATGAACGATGATTTTAATAGCAGAGTATCTGTCAGAATCTCAAAGATAAAGAGCTTCCAATTGAATGCAGATGCGTTTGCGCCATCATTTTTTTAACCCGGGTTCATCCGTGGTACATTCAACCCGGACCAATTTTGTTGACTGGTAGGAGAACTTGGTTTGTGTCATTCACAAATCCGTCCCTCCTCACTCGCTGAACTGCCCGGCATCTCCTGCTGTGGCTTTTCTAACTCCCATGTTCCTGTCTGCCTTTCTCCGAGAGTAGCAGTGCGGTTCTCGTTTCGTTGTTGAGTGGTTTTCCCCTCTGTGTTACACATGTAATCAAATCGCCATCCAAACCACACACCTCACCACAATGTCAGCGAATCACCATCACTCGCTACCAGAGCTGTGACCAATCACATCAGGCCTGTCCGTCACACGAGGGGTGAACCGTGGGGCGAGGTATCCACATTAATCATACCTGACAGGGTTAATGGACGCCTGACGTTCCCCCCTCAATTACCAGACGCAGGTTCTGATATTAACGCTGAGAGAAAACGGTATTTTCCTAGCAGCGGTTCATCCAGGTTTTTGTTTTTTAAAGTGACATTTTTTCCAAGGCTGAAGACTGTGTCCGGAATGAAGCAATTTGGCAATTTGAATGTTTTTTTTTATACATTATTGATGCTGACATTCACACCTTAAGTACCTGTTAGCAGGAACAATATGTTTCTTTGTGGAGATGTGTCTAAAATTGTATTTATACAATATGATGTGTTTAAGCTGTTCTGTGTGGAGTCTGAAATGGCATTTGGGTATCATGTTAGTACTATCTTATGAAAATGGATTATTGAAATAAAATTGATAGCATGCTTCAGATGTTATCCATTAAAAATATAATTATGTTTGAGGGCTTACACTGTAAAAATTATTTAGAAAGAAATTTACCTGGTTAAAATTATGAGTTAGTTGAAATAACATTTTTGAGTTAATACAATGACATTTTTTTGAGATTCGAAAACCTTTATTAAAAGATTATTAAAAGATTTTGTAAGCATATTGGGTAATTGTGTGTGTTTTATTTCTAATGACGCAATGAGACATGCCAAATAGTGCTATTTTCATGAATTATCACATTTTTTATGTGGTTCAGATACAATAATATTTTGAGTTTCTATTTATTAAAAAAAATTCCTTCATTGTATCAACTCAAATTTTTAATTTCAATAAACTCAAAATTTTGTGGCAACCAGGTTACTTACTTTTTTCAGTTAAACCAACAACAAAAAAAAAAAAAAAGTACAGTGTAGAGACAGACCCCAGCTAGAACACATGGATGAATTGAGTTTGTTTATTTATTTATTTATTTATTTATTTATTTATTTATTTATTTATTTATTTATTTATTTATTTATTTATTTATTTATTTATTTGTCTGTCTGTCTGTCTGTCTGTCTGTCTGTCTGTCTGTCTGTCTGTCTGTCTCTCTCTCTCTCTCTCTCTCTCTCTCTCTCGATCTATCTATCTATCTATCTATCTATCTATCTATCTATCTATCTATCTATCTATCTATCTATCTATCTATCTATCTATCTATCTATCTATCTATCTATCTATCTATCTATCTATCTATCTATCTATCTATCTATCTATCTATCTATCTATTCATTTATTTTCAAATTGATCCTAAACAGAAACAATGTTCTAAACAGTCTGCCTGTAGAAAATTGTAATTGATTGGATAAGCATTGAGTTCGATTTGCATACACAATAACTACTTTGTATCTTGTAGATTTTTTTTCTCTGCTAAATTAATTAATATATTAATAAATGTATGTGTTTGTTTGTTTGATCCCAAAATAGAAAGTGTAATAAGTCTCAGTTTTAATTTATCTACTTTGTGCTATACAACAGACAGGCTATAATCTTCAAAAACCTCTGTTTTTTAATTAAAACAAAGAAACATGTTAGAAGAATATGAAGGGAAAAAGGTATTTTTACATTTTCAACACTGGGGTCTCTGGTACTCAACACATAAAACAATGTACATTAAATTTCCTCAAAATGTGAGGATAATACATTATTATTTATATAATTATTAATATAATAATTATGCTTATGTTTGCCATAATTGCCTAATTTAAGTAGTAATCTCGCATGTGGAAATGAGACCGAAATCAAATTCTAATGTTTATGAATTTCATTACATCTGGGGGCATCTGGTAATGCAACACATATTTCCATGCAAAGTCTCTGTTAGTGTAATTGCTCTAAAATATGACCTTGTTCTTGGCTTGCAGGGTTTTCATCAAAGTTTCACTGTGTCTCTGGAGAAGAGTGCTCCGGGAACATGCCAGTCTGAATCTACCCATAACCAAACACATTTCTAGCACTCCTACATGTCGGCGTACATGGTGTTCTGCACAGAATTAACGTTTGGAAACAATGACACAGGAACATATCATCTCACAGTAGTAGAAGCGCTCTGTTCTGTACATACAAATACACCTTGTGAGCCAGATAGATTTGTGTTGGAGAGGAAATGGGTTGCTCTAAACAGTGATCGCTTGAGTATGTCATGTGTACAGTGGAAGTCTGTGAAGCCCTCATACTGTAGCCATTACGCTGCATATGTTAGCATTCAGAGAACTTCCTAAACATTTCCCATAATTGACCTTAAAGGCAGTGTTACTATAACCTGACAGGAACCATTCGGCATTCTCTGTGGCGCTATACTGGATGTCAATTGCAGTGGGAAGTGTCAAATTCACACATATGGTACCTTACACGGTGGAGGTTTATGTTTACTCAATCAGTGGTTTTCTTGGGGTTTGCTCTTAGATGAAAAAGAATAAACTAAACCCTGATTGCGCTTCTGACAGCACATTGTGGATGGAATTCGCTAATTTAACTGCGTCCGCTGATGGAGTGGTTTATTTGTACGCACTGTCTGCATTGAATTGAATCAGAGAACATTTAGCAAAGCATCATGTAACGGTGCAAACCTGCCCCAAAAATTAGTGCTGAACCTTAATTTGCATGATGCGTTTCCCCATCTTGCAGTCTGGATCTGAGTGCTAAGTTGTTCAGGATGCAGTTGAGTACAGCAATTTGGCATATCCAGAACCGCTCCACATTAAAAAGAAAAGTACTGGTAATGATTATTTTCGGTTCCACTAACGTTTCTCACTGTGAAACTTTACTTTGAGTGATTTGAAAACATTAAAGAGTTACTTCAGTGATTTACCATTAAGCTTTGTATTTAAACTGGGTCATTAGTGTAGTAGTATTTGGTGCCTTCTAGACTGAGAAAGACAGGAAATATATTTTTGTCTCACTCTAAAATATGCTGGGTTAAAAACCCAATTTGGGTTGAAAATGGACAAACCCAGAAGTTGGGTTGTTTGAAAGGGTCCATTCACTGGGTTCAAACAACCCAATTTCTGTTTTTGTCCATTTTCAACCCAACTTGGGTTGTTTTTAACCCAGCACTTATTAGAGTGCTCATGGGGACGAAAGGCAACAACTCCCAGAATGCTCTTGCTTCACTGCCCAACGAGGACACTTCCAAAGCCACCGCTACTGGATGACTTTCCCACCGCGTTCCCACCGCGTTCATTTTCATAAAATCAGTTCAGTTAGAGAACAGACACTACAAGATCAGAATCATTCGAATGAACCCCTGGCTTTCTACGGATGCAAAGCCATATGTTAAATCGCTAAAGTAACCATTTAAGCACAAACAATTAAGTCCATTCCTGAATGAAAAAAAAAGAAAAAAAACTGTTATGAATCTTTTTAGTTTGTAGAAGAAATGCAGCACAACTAGTCAATTTATTTTTAAGGTAATCAAAGACACAGCACCAGTCAACACTAAATCACGATCAATTCATACATATTTTACAAGGTGGCTGGTTTAGGGGCGGGGCTAGGGGGAGTCATTCGTACAAAATGTCATCCTGTACTCCTCAGCTGTAAATCAGTTTGGATAAAAGTGCCTGGTAAATGGATAAATGTAAATGTAAAATCATTTGAATTGGGCAACTTGTCAAATACCAACATGATCTCATGAAAATACGTGAGTATTTTTACGTAAAGTGTGATTCTACTACACGTACATTTACTAACGTTTTCACACACAATAAAACGTACAATACTGACTTATTAACAGCACTAAAATGTACAATATTGACGTATTGACAGCACTAAAATGTAAATTATCTACGTATCCAAGTGTGTACGTGTAAGTGACCAGCCACCGGCTCCCATTAATCGTGGCATTAATATTGTTTATTTTATATCCAATAGTCACATCAATACATGTTTTCAGTCACATTTATTAAATGCATTTTACTAAATTAATCAACCTAATATAAAATAACAGAAATATAAAATAACATTTTGCTCTCGTGACTTCTGCTACAAACTCATTTCGGATGACTAGATAATGTTAAAAGAAGACTGAATTTTAAAACCGTCAGATGAATAACATTCTTGCCAACCATTTTGTAGTATTTAGCTTGTTGTTTGCTGTGAGACATAAAAAGGCATTTTCTCCTATTCAGCAACTGCCGATCACAAGATACACCAAAACACAACATCAATTCACAAAACACAACATTTTATTCGTTCGCTGTAATCCAAATCGTTAGAATCCATATCCATATACACCGCTTTTGACATTTTTGCAATAAATAAATTATTGTGATTAACGTTACACTGGTCTGTCTGTTATGCTTTGATTTATAACAGTACGTTGTTTTAATAAATGCTAATGGGTAGGTTTAGGGGAAAGTGTAGGATTAGCCGTTCAAAATATTTTTTTTCAATGCTATATTGTTACCAAAATCGTAATTTTCCAACATTTTACCTTTTATTTTCTTTATATTCTGTATTAAATTGGTAGGTTTAGGTTTGGGGTAGCGTTAAGGGATCGTACATTAATCAATAAAATGGTCAAAGGGAAGTAATATAGATATCTTTATGATATAACAAAACAAAAAAATGTTTTTACCAGTATAAAGTTTTGTATTCTTAAAAAAAAAAGATTTCATGATGGATTCGTAAATATTTTACGTTTTTTAGCTGTAAAAATGTAATAATACTACCTTTAAATGTTGCAAATACGTCTATATTCATTTTTGCAAACGTACTAAGACTAGGCATGTGCCGATATCAATTTTTCATGTTGCGATTAATTGCTGACGTTTTATCACAATATACGATATTATCACGATATTGAAATAAGTTGCAAAAAAAAGTGTTGCCATGGCATAACAGCTTTAAGAACTATTTTAGTATAACTGAATGTTTAAATACAATAATGCACCAAAAATATATACAGCTCTGGAAAAAAAATTATGAGAAATCAATGTTAAGTGGTCTCTTGATTTTTTTCAGAGCTGTAAAAGTACAATTTTCAAACAGATTAAAGTGCAAAAGAATTAGGCTATAAAGAACAACAGGTAACAAATTACAAAAAGGTCTCATTATTTAATGCATTAACTAAGATTGAGGAATAGCTACATTTGTTATAGAAAGTATAATGTTTTTGGTAATGTTAGTTAAGAAAATACTGATCATTGTTAGTTTTATCTTGGGTCCATTAAAAATGTTATTTTGATTTTGATTTTAATGTTATTAAACAGTAACTAAGAAATGAACATTACTTAGAATAATTAATTCTTTATAAGTATTTTTCATTGTCAGTTTGGTAATAATGAAGTCGTATGTCTCAAAGTTTTACTGAACAATAACAAATAATTAGAACAGTTCTAATCATTAGGGCATGTTGTAGTCCAGATTAAAACATAAAAATGTTTAAGTTTGAAAATAAATAGGCTATTAAGTCTTTAAGTATTAAGTATTAGGTGCTGTGATGAACATTGCGATTACAAAAAATGAATGGCTGTTTTAAAAACTCCTTTTGTTTTGTTTGCGGGGTTTCCGGGGTAACCGTTGCATTCTTCCGTTCCATCAGCGCCCTCTGCTGTCACTGAGCGGCACTTCAGCAGCGCGTCTCCTTCACCGGTTCAGTCATGTGCAAACGCACGTTGGGCTTGTTTACATGATCTGAGCACGTCCATTTGACGCAGAACAGCTGTTGAGCATTTATAAGGTTGATGGGCAAAATATTCTTGAGTGCATTATAAAAAAAATAAAAATAATTGTTAATAAATTATTATTTACGATATTTTAAAGTGCCCACGATAACAATATCGTGCATATTCATTATCGTGATAAATCGCATTATCGAAAATCGGCACATGTCTAACTAAGACGTACGTTTAGTCTCTTTGAAAGTAACATAATTATCCCTACGTATTAATGATGAGACCAGGCTGCAAATTCCTCCGAACTACAAGGTCGTACAAATTCCTACGAACTAGCCACCTCGCAAAATAGGTACAAGTTGCGGTAGGATCGGGGTAACTGTAATGAGTCGATTCTTTTTAGTCAATCAAAGACATGCAGCGCAACCAGTGAAGTCAATATCTATTACAAATGACTCTGAGTCGATTCTTTTTAGTTAATCAAAGACATGCTACTAGTGAAGTCCATTTCCCGAATAAATGATTCTAAAGAGTCAATTCGTTAGTCTTAATTCCAATTAACTCTAACGAATTGACTCTTTAGAATCATTTATATGATGTCTCCATGGAGTCTCCATGTCTCTTAGTAGTCTGTTTCTTGAATTAATGAATCGATTCATTTGATCTTCTTAATTTAGTGAATCAAACACATTCAGCTTAAATGACACTTAAATCTATCACTGACTGGTTTTCCTTTAACAGTGCATATTAAGATGCATATTATTATTATTATTATTATTATTATTATTATTATTATTACTTTGTATTTTCTAAAAACAATGAATAAAATATGTTTCCACATGTTTTAAATTAGTATTTTTCTTAATATATAGGATTGCATTTATGCCTAACAAGTATTTAAAAAAAAAAAAAAAAAAATCTGTGTGTACACATTTACGTTCGGTTTATTTATTTTTTAAATTATCTCATCCTTTGGCAATGAAATTGCTGAGATTTCCCCCCGATTATTTATTATTTACAAATGCTAAAGGAATGAATAAAACCACTAAGGAAGCAGAATCCTTAAGTCTTTTCATCCCTTGTGGTTAGCAACTTAGATGTGGTGCAGTGGTTTAGTGGATTCACCCCTCTGAGAGCCTCGTTATTATGTGCAGAGTCATTTTATTCATCTGGGTTTTAATTGTCATTGTTAAGGACAATCTCAGTGACGAAAGTTTGGATTTGAGAAGATTTGCCATGGATATTCTAGATCTGAGGAACAGAAGCTCTGTTGTACTCATCCTTTTATTCTCCTCCATCCTCTCGCGGAAGACGAGAGCCTGTAACACTCCCTGAACACACCCCTTCCTCTTCCCCCTCGCTCCTCAACTCGAAACATGTGCGGGTCTGATTTCCATGCCCTCGGCAAACCACTCCACCGGGAGCTTTTGTGGAAAACTTCATACTTTTAGCAATCATTTGTGGCCGACTAATTTGCTCCCTAGTTTGAGTTTACATTCCGGAGTGTGACATGATCTATTTTTGCAGAGATCCGGAGTGAGAGAGCGCTTACATGTCATGTTTGGCCTCCAGACCTGGAGAAAAGAAGGAGTGAGATATTTACATTTTAAATGCGCAGTTCTAACACTGCTTAACTAAATCACAAGCGTAATCTCTCTCACACACTCTCTTTAACATCAGTCTGTATACATTATGGAAGGCCTGCCTAACAGCTGTAATGAAGCGAAACTATGACTGAATGGTGAAATTTGGTCAGTTTAAATCTAATGAATGACTTGAATTGAACATGACAATGAAGATCACCCTTGTCGCATGTGTTTACATCAAGAAACGCTTTAGGCCGTTCGGTATGTGAATTCTCAATCTCTCGTCAATCCAGAACTTGTGCAAGGGGAGTTTTTGTTGGATGCTTCCATCCATCCACAACAACAGCGGGAGATTATTACTTACCTCCTTCTCTAAATCCTATTAGAGCATATTGAATATCCAGCATTTGGTTTAGTTTTTTCGTGGCTTGTGGATGTGTCCATTTGTAAGGTCACTGGCAGACCTCACATGTCCTACCGTCTCAGGAGTTTCGTACTGGAAAGTGGCTCGTCCCGGCCAAGCCAAACGGGATGACGTAGGTTTATTTGTTATGGTCAGTAATCCATTTATCCTGTCATCCCAAACCGCACACACGCCCACACCCTCACCCCCGAAACCTCAGAACTCTGTACGCTTTCTTTTGGCAAAGTTTAAGCAAATATCAGCGCAGGCTGGGTCCCCTTGTTAAACACACTCTCTGATCTTTTCCTCCCCCTCTCTCTTACTCCATCATCTCTTTCACCCTTTGTCCACTTTCACAACATTTTCTGATGGATGCAGTGGCCAACTTCTATCTTACTGATTTATTGATCAGTGTGTGTGTGTGTGTGATCCGTTCTCTCTCTCTCTCTGTGTGTGCGTGTGTGTGTGTGTGTGTGTGTGTGTGTGTGTGTGTGTGTGTGTGTGTGTGTGTGTGTGTGTGTGTGTGTGTGTGAGCCTGTTTATGTGGTTTATGAGGACACAATTTTGTAACATTTGTATAACTACATGGGTATTACACTGGTATTACACTATAAATGTGGTTTATGAGGACATATCAAATGTCCTCTTAATTCAAATGGCCTTAAAAACATACTAAATTATGTTTTTTTGAGAAAGTAAAAATGCAGAATGTTTCCTGTGATGGGTAGGTTTAGGGGCAGGGACAGTGTAAGGGGATAGAAAATACGGTTTGTACAGTATAAAAACCATTACGCCTATGGAGAGTCCCTGTAAACCACATAGACCAACGTGTGTGTGCGTGTGTGTGTGTGTGTGTGTGTGTGTGTGTGTGTGTGTGTGTGTGTGTGTGTGTGTGTGTGTGTGTGCATGCTTGTGTGTGTGTTTAAGTGAACCAGACCGCTTGTGTATTCCAGCTCTGTTGTGAAGGTTTAGGGTTTGTCTCTCCTCTCTAAATGTGTGTGATCTCTCACCAGCAGAGGTAATAGTTTAGCATAATCACCAGGGAGCCTCTTCACAAGTCACAGGTATTTATCTTAAAGTGGCACTAAGCTTCACATTCACCTTCCCGCTGTGGTCTAGCGCGTCCCCTGCAGCCCCAATGCTCTCTGCACCTTTAGTTCCTATTCTTTAGTTCCTATTCACCCGAAATGTTTAGGGCAAGACAGCTTAGGTGAATAGGGTACAATTACCATACTTCCCCAGTAAAGTTGCAAACATGTTTTGCATTACATGTTTTCTGAAATGTTATTACAGATGAGGTTTTGGATATTGGATATTTTATCACTCCTTAAACAGAAAATTCAGACAAATGTTTTATAAAATCAGGCAAATTATACATGAACGAACCCCCCTGTGAAAACCTTCAGAATATAGATGGGAATTAAACTTAAGTTTGGTGGATGTAAGTGCTGCTGAAGTGTAGCCTGACAAGCCAGACCCACATCAAGATGTTTGGTCTGGAAACTCACCATTGACGGCTCAATCCGAGGGGCGGGATAAACGGTTGTCTTTCAAACTCCCTCTGCACGCGATAGGATAGAGCTACAACCAACCAGAGCAACGAAGGTGAAGCAGAGCTAACGTTAGTTGACAGATTAAACTTTCGCTGTATCCGGTCAGCAAAACTCTGAACACATCTTCCCTTCTTAAGAATGATTTCAGTGCCGTTCTTTGTTAACTTCAAGTCTTCCAGAGTCGCGGTTAAAGCTGATTTGAAAGGCCGCCGTTCGCCAGTTTCTGTGTTTACTAGAAGCACGCAAACGCAACTCGGCTATCATTATGTTAAGCCCCGCCCACCGACTTTATACACGATGTGATTGGCCCGACCAGAGTTTGGCTTTTACAGACGTGTATTGAGAGTTGCTAGACGACACTCGCGGCAAATTAGATTTGCTGCCGCTAGGGTGCGTCGAGATTTCTAGGCTAGCAGAAGTGTAGATTTACGAGGAAAAACTCATTTTGAGAAAACCGTGTGTTTGAATATAATATAATATAATATAATATAATATAATATAATATAATATAATATAATATAATATAATATAATATAATATAATATAATATAATATAATATAATATAATATAATATAATATAATATAATATAATAATCATGTAGTGCAATCAAATATATTTTAATCCTTGCTTAGTTAAAATAATAATAATGATAACAATAGTGATTTATAATTATTAGTTCTGAATGCTCAACATACAGTATGTTTACATATATACATAATGTGGGGAAAAAAGTGAGACCACATTTTTAGATGTGATCAGTTACTTGAGAATTTTCAATTGGAGACCTGAATTTTCTTCTTTCTTGTTTTTTTTACAGTGCAGATGATGATAATATAATTTGTAATGCAAAAAAGTCACTTGTGATGTAGGACTGTTTATCCCTGTGTATAATAATGATTACAGTTTTTATGCTGTACTGATTTATTAAATACGCAATATTGAACAGAATCTATTGAATTACAGATGGAAGTGCAGTATTAGCCAAATTCATAACAAGTTTTCTTGTGTTTGACTGTGATGATCATGGAGAGCATGAGCTGATCTTATCTGAGCCATTTGTCTTACTCTCAGTGGGGTTCAAAATCGCCCCCAGTGGGTGTCTCTCATTCAATCGCTTTAAATGTTCTGTCCCGTTCTGTCCATTTGCTGTTACCATGCTTAATTTTAGTCAGTGTGAGCTGTGCTTAAACAACCTTGATAACAGAAGTGAAAGATCACAAATTGTAAGTGTGAAACACACCTTGTCACAGCGGCACATTGTGAGGGGTGACAGTGTGACGCTGTGGCTTGCGATTTTGTTAAACTTGACACATTACTTGGACAGTAGCGCCCATTTAGCCCACAACACAGACTTACATTGATGAAAAACACTGATTTCCTGTGTTAGGGAACCTTCTGTAAGCTACTTATAATATAATAATTAAAATAGCTAGTTATGAAGAAGCTACACTTTTTTTACACTAACAGTTTCGGGTAGATACGTTTTTCCAATGTTTCTCATTTAATCACATATAGGCAGTATCAATCAAACATAAATCATAAAAACAGTATTTTTATCAAATATTGTTACAATTTGATATAACGTATTATATATAACTTATTATATTATTTCATAACTTATATAACTTAAACTGTTTTGTATTGTAATATATTTTAAAAATGTAATTTTTTTCCTGTGATGCAAAGCTGATCAGTGTCACATGATCCTTTAGAAGTCATTCTAAAATTATGATTTACATTTCTGAATATTATCATTGCAAACAGTTTTGCTTATTATTCAAATAATGTTTGAATTGTAGTGCTCACAATCTTATTATACAAATACATTTGGCAACACTTTTGTTTAGGGTCCTATTCTCACTATTACAGTTTTTCTCAGTCGCTTTGGTTCATTTCTTACATTTGCACAACAGTTAGTTCAACCAACACACATTTAGTCATTTGTGCACATCATAGTAGCAGTTTCTCGTTCATTCCAACATATTGCAAATGCTTTTGGAAATACATCAATTGCTTTCATACAACTCTCTGCTGTTTTATAACATTATCATTTGCTTATGTCATGTCAGTCAAAATGAACTATACTTGTGAGTGCTGAATAGTCATCCCAGGACTTTTCATCTTGATGACGCTGACACTTTCATTGACATGAATACTTGCTTTTGAGGAATGAGCTATCCATTTTGAGCAAGTGACACACTTTTGCAGGTTATCAACTAAGTTTTGCAGTTTGTACTAATTGTTTTTAGAACTATATTAACTGTTGTGCAAATGTATGTGAGAAATGCACCAAAGCGACTGAGAAAAACTGCAACTATGACTTTTGCCCTAATAAACTCCAATTACAGTTTATTAATAATTAGCAAGGTGTTAAGTTTAGGTATTTGGTAGGATTAAGAGATGAATTATATGGAACAAGGCATTAATAATATTACAGTTTTTCTCAATTGCTTAAACACTATTTCTGAAACCTTGCTCCATTTTCTGAAACCATTAAACACAAAACCTCCTCTTCAAGCACTATTCACAAAACCTCTGACTCCTCTTGCAAAATGAAACTTTCGCCTCAAAACAGTTTTACCTGTGTTCAAAATCAAACACTGCTCTCAAATCATAAACAAAGTGATCAAAATGATAAACACTATCAAGCAATCAGTAAACAATACAGCAAAAAATAGAAAACACATTGTTCAAAACATAGTTCTCAGGCAGAAGTACATTTTAATCTCAAAACAAATTTCATATTTTTCTGTCATTGTCTTGTGATCATAGTAGCTCAAAATTGGTCAGAAATTATTACTACTCTGCTTTGCTTTGCAATTTTTTGTTCTTCCTCTTGCTTGTAGCCCTATTTTTACAGTTTTTCTCATTTGCTAAAACACTATTTCTGAAACCTTGCTCTATTTTCTGAAACCATTAAACACAAAACCTCCTCTTCAAGCACTATTCACAAAACCTCTGACTTCTCTTGCAAAATGAAACTTTCGCCTCAAAACAGTTTTACCTGTGTTCAAAACCAAACACTGCTCTCAAATCATAAACAAAGTGATCAAAATGATAAACACTATCAAGCAATCAGTAAACAATATAGCAAAAAATAGAAAACACATTGTTCAAAACAGTTCTCAGGCAGAAGTAAATTTTTAATCTTAAAACAAATTTCATATTTTTCTGTCATTGTCTTGTGATGAATGAAAACATGTTTCATCATAGTAGCTCAAAATTGATCAGAAATTATTACTACTCTGCTTTGCTTTGCAATTTTTTGTTCTTCCTCTTGCTTGTAGCCCTATTTTTACCAAATCATTCTCATGAAATGCATATACATCACAAATTGTATTCATTGTGCGATTTATACGGCACAATTATTTTTTATGTGCATATGATTTGCATTGTCACCCCATTGGGTAGGTTGAGTTGTTTGGAGTACGTGCACATAACACAATATAAAGTACATATCATATGCACACGAAAACTGCGTAACATATGCTCATAAAAACTCATTTTGGCACATAAATCGCACGATAAATACAATTTGTGCTATAGATATGCATTTTCATTAGATTAGGCTGATTTTTACAGTTCTGTACTCTGCATCTCACAAGCTCGTTCTTTGTTGATATGAAACTGCAACCAGTCAAAATCTATTGAGCAGTCAGTACTGTAAACAAATGGAAAGCAACATGTTCAGGGCAATATGATTTGTTAATTGTACAGTATACAGCCTACAATGCACTGTACTTATATTGGTTGTGTCTCATCATTTGGAACAGGTTAAATCAGTTTTGAGTGGTTGTGTTCATTAAATGACATTGTGTTCTCCATTTGTATTTGATTGTTGCCACTTGTGTTAACCCGTATGAATGGCATGTGCATTAGAGAGCAGTATGTGTCTTGACAATGAGAATGTGTTCAGAGATTTGCTGAAAAGTCTAAGTGAGATCTGCAAATTGTGTTTTACTATGTGAAATGGTTTAAGGTGTTGACAACAGACTGCACAATTAGATAAATGAGTTCAGGCAACTGAGAAATTTGTTCAGCCGATGGGTTTTAGTGTTTTAGCAATTGAGAAAAACTGTACCAACTCATTCTCATGAAATGCATATATATAGCACAAATTATATTTATTGTGCGATTTATACGGCACAATTATTTTTTATGTGCATATGATTTGCATTGTCACATTGGTAGGTTGAGTTGTTTGGAGTATGTGCACATAACACAATATAAAGTACATTTCATATGCACACGAAAACTGTATGCGTAACATATGCACATAAAAACTCATTTTGGCATATAAATCGCACGATAAATACAATTTGTGCTATATATATGCATTTTCATTAGATTAGGCTGATTTTTACAGTACTGTACTCTGCATCTCACAAACTTCTCCTTTGTTGATATGAACCTGCAACTAGTCAAAATCTATTGAGCAGTCCTAATGTAAACAACTGGAAAGCAACATGTTCAAGGCAATTTGATTTGTTACAGTAATTGTACAGTATGCAGCCTACAATGCACTGTACTTATATTGGTTGTGTCTCATCATTTGAAACAGATTAAATCAGTTTTGAGTGGTTGTGTTCATTAAATGACATTGTGTTCTCCATTTGTATTTGATTGATGCCACTTGTGTTAACCCGTATGAAGGCATGTGCATTAGAGTGCTGAATGTGTCTTGACAATGAGAATGTGTTTAGATTTTAGCTGAAAAGTCTAAGTGAGATCTGAAAATTTTGTTTTACCATGTGAAATGGTTTAAGGTATTGACAACAGACTTGCACCATTAGCTAAATGAGTTCAGGCAACTGAGAAATTTGTTCAGCCGATGGGTTTTAGTGTTTTAGCAATTGAGAAAAACTGTAATAAACAGCCAATATCCTATATGCATGATAATAAGCAATAAGATGTATATGCATGTGAGAAAAACGGACGGACGGACGGACGGACCGACCGACGGACCGACCAACCCACGGACCGACCGACCGACCAACCCACGGACCGACCGACCGACCGACCGACCGACAGACAGACAGACAGACAGACAATCAGACAGACAGACAGACAGACAGACAGACAGACAGACAGACAGACAGATAGATAGATAGATAGATAGATAGATAGATAGATAGATAGATAGATAGATAGATAGATAGATAGATAGATAGATAGATAGATAGATAGATAGATAGATAGATAGATAGATAGATAGATAGATAGATAGATAGATAGATAGATAGATAGATAGATGATAGATAATTTTGATTGTTTGACATGACAGCAGGCCATTGTGCATGGGTGCAAAGTTAAATAAATCAACTGAAAATTTGGCACACCTTCTCTAAAATCACAGCGGCTCAAGGGTGTCAGAGACATTCTGTGCATAGGCTTGTCTTCGCTCTGTTTGAACCAGGGTCACAGGCAGGCGTCAGGAGGCTTGTTTGTTATAAGGTTCATATTGGTCTTTTTATTGACAGAGTCTAGAAGCTTCTGTTTGAACAGGGTCCCTGCAGAATGAAAAGACGGTATGCGAACTGCAGAGAAGGCTGTGATAATTGCTGTTCTTGACAATCAGATGATAGAGTGCTTTAACTGAGACTTGCGAGCTCCGCGACTCTCTCACACACCTTCCGCGTGCTCGCGAACACATGCACAGACACAGAGCTGACGTCTGCCCTGCATGCTGTCTTCCACACACGTACGGAGATGACAAAAGGGTTTAGATGTTGCGCACGAGAGGAGGGATGTTGACACACATGCTGGGTGTGTTTTAGGAGTTATGAGACTTTACGCTCCATGCTCACATATGTGAAAACTCAACAGAGAATGTACAGTAGCTCCAAAATATTTTTGAACAGCCAAGTCACACTTAAAACGTATGTCAATGCATTTAAGAAAAGAAGAATCTGCTAGCAAAAAATCCAAGCAAAAAGCAATAATTTGGTCTCAAATTTTTTTTGGTGGACTAATGAAATCGGGAAAGGTTCCACTGAGTCTGACACACAGGAGGTATCAAGTTTTAATTTTGAATTGTATATTAATGTTTTAAAAACCAAAGATGCATTTGAGTGAAAAGAAAGACAGTGAGTTCAGAAACTTGATCTTGTGTGACATCCTTCTGTAAAAGCGAACAGTATAATAAAGCCCTATGCACACTATGATTTCACAGTTTGATTCAAGAGACAAACAGATGCAAGTTTTGTTTTACTGATAAATGGCCGAGATCATGGAAAGTAAATAATCCAGTCACAACAAGTCACAATCTTTAAAAAATATATGTTTTTCGAAGTTGTAAATAAAGATCACGGAGTACAAAAAACAAAACAAAAATCTTCATCTTTCTTTAAAACAAAACCAATTTGGTTTAATATATTGTTTTGTTTAATGCAATGACATTTATACAAATTTAAGTGGGGCTCAAATGTCCAAAATATGTTTTTGAGGCCACTGTCTGTCCAGGAAACTTGTAAAGCAGCTCCATAAATTACATGTTTCAGATTCAAATGGTTTCAGACGCTAGAAAGTAGACAATACACACATACGACAGCATGTGATTTGTGAAGACATTTGACATGGCACAACCCTTGTGTTTTCTTTTGTGATCCGATCACGAAATGTTTAGGGGGCCCATTTACGCCTGTGTTTAGCAGTGCCCACTTGTGATCAGTTCCCCCAAAGCAGATGTTAATTCCATGTGTAAATGGGGTCTAAATGTCTATCAGGGATTTAAAGAGAGTCTCTGAACATTGTCTAAAGGGAGAAGTGGAATTTAGCGTGTTAATTATATGTAGAGATTGAAGGCATTTGCTCTGTCTGACACGATCTTTCACCATGACAAATTCCTGGCAAATTATTACAGAACCCTGTTGGAATTCCATGTGGCCACAAACACAGAGCAGACATTTTTGTTTGCTTGATTTCTTTCTTTTTGAGTGTCTGGGAGCCACCCTGTGGCACATCTGTCCAGACTGTAGCTCAGCGGGCGTGTTAGTCGTGAGCACTTCTGTGGTTTTCAGATCCTGGGGATTAAATGTCGCTGGAAGAAGAGGACGAACACTTCACTTTCCCATTCAACAGTCTCAAGAGATCTGCCTAACACTTTTCAGAGAGAGAGAGAGAGAGAGAGAGAGAGAGAGAGAGAGAGAGAGAGAGAGAGAGAGAGAGAGAGAGAGAGAGAGAGAGAGAGAGAGAGAGAGCACTATTCTTCCCTTTGTCTGTTTAAGGTGCATCTCTTCAAGGAAATGAGAGAGCGATCGGGGTTTATTCAGAGAGATCAGTCTGTCTGTCATCGGCTTACATTACACGGAGCTTTTTGTGAATGTGGAAGTGTTTTGCACAGTTTATGAACTCCAGATATTCCATTTCATTACGATGATCACTAAAATACCCTGATGCATGATTATTTAATGGTGCTGATTGTATTTACCCTCCCTCATCCTGTCTCTAAACAGATGAACAACCCTGTTTTTTGAACAGAAGGCCTTATTTTTCATTTCTGAGGTTTTTTTTCTTTCTTTCTCTGAAGTAGAGGAAATTATTTTTATGGACCATGAGAGAAACAGTGTGTTCTCCACAGAACAGTTTGCAGGCCCATCAATCTGCTTACACAATGGAAATGCGTGAGTAAAAAGCACAGATGACCAGAGGACATGCCTTTACCTCCCATGAGTGTGTACAATTGCAAAGATCAAAAATGAAATAGAAAAGGATAGTTCACCCCAAAATGAAAATCTGTACATAACTGATTCGCTTTCATGTCCTTACAACGTTCAAGTTATATCAATGATTTAAAGGCATTGTTAAAGTGTCAAAATTAGTCAGTCGGCTTTTGCCCTACATTTCGATTCTTTACAAGTCATAGAAAAATAAAAAAATAAAAAACACTGTAACTCACTGATATTCATATCAGTCAGTCAAACTCAGGAGTCACATGACTCATATCTGATTCAAATCTTTCAAGCCAGTTTTATGAGTTGAATCAATTTATTTAGTGAATAGATCAGGCACAAATCCAGCATCGCTACTTACGCACATTAAATATCATGCTACACAATAGCATTAGAAGTTGTAGAATAGAAGTTAAATATGTAATATTTATATCAGTCTGTGCAATTACTGTATGACTTTTTAATATTTTATTATATTATATGTATCGTAGGGCATTGTACCGTACCATATTGTACCGCGCTGCACCGTATTGTATAGTACTGTACTGTATCGTATCATATCGTATCGTACCGTATCGTATCATATATATAATTATTTATTTTCTTTTTGGTGTCATTTTGGTGACTATGTCTGACTTTATAAATGACAGAACCATGTTGCCTGTGACTAATACTGCTTTCCAAGCTGGTTTTTGAGGCCGTAAGTTACGACTTGTAACCACGACTCACAACTTACTTACTTAGCGTTCCAGATGTAAACAAAACATGGTGGACCATACGGGACTTATGCACATTTACAATAATTTCTATCGCCAAAGGTGCTTACTACTTGCTTATTTGAGGGAACCAGAGGAGAAGAAATGGCGCTTTAGGCAAGAGGAGCTGTTATATCTTTTTTTTTACATTATGTGTCTATCCGTAGGGGCTGTCATTGTTGTTTCGCGGGCTATGTGACTTCATATGCGTAACTGGGAGTACATCAATCCAGTACGAGTTCACGGGTGGAAAGTCAGGGTCCTGACTACCGTTCCAGTGCACTTTCATGGGTTGAAGGTTGGAAAAACATGGGTTACGGGTTGCCTGGAACACAGCATAAGTCCTGCTGCTCTATATAGTTTGACCGAAGACACATTGTGCACTGTTTCAGTGATCTCTATAAAATATATGCAATCTGCTTTTGCTTACAGCTCTCTCTCTCTCTCTCTCTCTCTCTCTCTCTCTCTCTCTCTCTCTCTCTCTCTCTCTCTCTCTCTCTCTCTCTCTCTCTCTCTCTCTCTCTCTCTCATTCTTTATGTAGTGTGTTTTGTCATCCCATTCAGTCTATTACAATCCCCTTCTGTAAAAACATTCCTCTCACTTTCAGTATTGATAATGCTGGCTCCGAGACAACACCACAGTACATCCCTTTCTTTCTGTCCTCACACATTTTTTTTTCTTTGTCTTTATATTTGCCTTTCTATTCATTTAGCCCACATGTGACATGTTGTCCTTTCAACACAAAGATAATTTTCGCTAGAGGAAAGCTTTGTGTTTTATTTATTTATTTTTGTTTCCAGGAAAGCTGTATTATCCAAGTAATTCGTCACAATTAATGACATTAGCGTAGGTATTTTTATTCCGATTAATTTGATTTTCCTGTCTGGTGAGGCTAATGAGTGTAGAAAGGAGCGGACGGTGGATGCGTGTCGTCGGGCCAAGAACAGATGCACTAATGAACGTCCACGTACACGATAAGGGCAGGACAACCTTTCCCGGATGATGGAACTGACCATGTTGAAACCGTACACAGCATGGCGGAAATTGTCCAAGATGGAATGCAGCGAATTGTGTTCCCTTGTGCAATGAAAACACACAAAAAGTTATTGCCACATGAGAGGTTGGAACAAAGGCCTGGAAGAGCGAACCTGTCTGAAATGATGATTAAGTTTTCTGTGAGCCCCAATCGCTCCCCCACTTTTTAAACCTGTTTCGAATTTACGAAAGACAAATTCTTAGCCTGTCCGATAACACGCTTGAACATTGCCGTTCTTTACAACTATTGATGCTTCAACGTATAAGCTCTGCAGGGCCTTCGTTTGCTGTACGTTTTCAAGAAAGCGACGTTATCATTTCCAGATGTGGGTATGGAACGAAATGCAATATTTATCAAGGACAATTTATTAATCAGGCCTGCCTGCAGAGGCAGCGGTGTGGAGAGAGAACTATGGCGTAGCGCGACGGGAAGATGAAAGCTTGTATAAGATATGGGGGCCACTGTAAGCCAATCTGGCCGGCATTATGAGATCAGGTTTCTCCACTCTCTGTCTCTCTCTTTTAATGAACAGGTTCATTTTACTCAATGCTCATCAAATGCCTCTTTGGTTTTTAAAGCAAACTTTGTGTCAGAGCGTATTATGGTCCAAATTATTTAAAGGAGACAGAGAGGGAAACCAATGGGCATTTTTTTTTTAAACAATAAACTCTGTCCTGTTATATGCTTTTTGAGTCCAGATGGTGCTCTCATGTGGTACAATAAACAGTAAACTTAAATGATGCTATTCCGCTTTCATATAAAATCAGACATAAATGAAAATGAAGGAGAAAGTGAAGCAGCATTTTGTACATAAATGAAACCAAGAATGCTTGCAGTTTGCCTGAGTGAGTTAGAATCAGCTTGTTTGTTTTCTGACCTTTTTGGTTTTTAGAATCACAATCTAATTATCCAATCAGATCAAAGCCCTCGTGTTCCAGGGTGGCTGTTACCGTGGTTCCTCTAAGTGGTTGAACACACAAGGGTCACACTTCAGGTGTGTGACCTCACACAGGAAAATGACAAACAACATGTCAAGGTGACACCTTCTCACCCCAGTCGCTTCTGTAAAGAGCCAACAGACTAATAGCATTACTATGACTAACCAAGTGTTAACCGTCTCTGGTTAAACTCTTGTTTTAGTCTATTATTTAAAGCATTTAGATGGCCACTAAAAAACTCTACCACAAGTTTTCATGCACTATGTATGGCTATTGAAATTTTGGCTAATATAAATCAGCCAATAATTGTTTTCATGTTATAGCTCATAGCTAATAAAATGGCATTTGAAGATCAACATTTGTAAATCAATACAATTTTGTCTGAATTAACAACGAAACATTTAATCGAACTCGAATCAATCAGTACATTTAAAATTTTAAAATATTCATTTTGAGATTTGCTAAATATTACAATTAGTCTTGTTAAATGGAATTACTATAATTAAATTGTTATTCAAATTATCATAATTAAATTAAATTTGCATTGTTTTTAAAGATGTACTTTAAGTGGGCGTTTCTTATTATAATCAATGCCGAAAACAGTTGTGCTGCTTAAAGTTTTTTGTCAATCCAAGATAATTTTAATGAATAGAAAGTTCACAAGAACATCTATTTGAAATATAAATATTTTGTAACATTATATTTTTTGTGCATAAACGTCTTCATTGTCACTTTTGACAAATGTGATACTTTCTTATAAATTTAAAAAATGACTATTAGTCAATACCAAACTATAATATTAGGCAATACTCACTTTTATATCATCTAGTAATATTAAACATCCACAAATCTCTGTTTATCATTATTTATGGTATGTATTTGTTGTTTGTGAGTTAAGGCCCGTTCACACCAAGAACTAACTATAAATATAACTATATTAACAAGCATATCTGTGTGTCTAAATGAACATGTCTGCCGCTTTAAATGCTCAAGCTTGTTACAGCAGGATGGATTCTGATTGGCTGTCAATAGTTATAAATGCGATTCCAACAATATTGTTTCTCTATAATGTCATTGTTATAGCTGTGGAATGAACTCTGATATTCTTTAATAATGAGAACAAGTTTTAGAACGAAATCTTTATCATTATCGTCGTCCTTATTGGTGTGATTGGGCCTTTAGGGTTACTTTACCTACAAATGTTACATTTTACATTTAGCAGATTTTATCATTCAAATGTAATGATTTTTTGTATTCTCTGAAGTTATCCTCTGTAATGTAAAGTAACCTACAAGACGTCTATTTTTAGTCGCAACTACAGCCACAGTTGGCTATGAAATCTCCTTTTATAAACCTAACTATACTTTTGGATGTGAATTTCAAAGGCTTTAGAATCAGAGCAGCAATTTCCGGACCAACCGCTGATAAATTAGCCGTCTGCACAATTTGTTACACAAATGCAGTGTGCCACACTGTCAAATGTTAACCTACCAGCCAGACAACTCACAAATGATCCTGTAATTCGGTCTGTTTTTGAGCTGTGCAGCATGACTTCTGTGTATCGTTAGTCATTCTCTTGTGTTCTCTTAGTGATCCTGATATTACTCAAATAATGGGTTTGAAAATGAGTCCTCGCCCGCAGTGTACATGTCACTCATATTACATGTTGCTATAATTTACACCATAAAAACAAGAATGCGCCACGAAACAATGACACACAAGTACATGTAATTCAATGCAGGATTCAAGAGTTTAGACTAAGAACAAGTCATACACAATGGCCTCTTTTTGTTCAATGAAATACCAGTTTGAGGATATATGTCAGTGTCAAATATCATTGATTGCATTGCTAGGAGTATAAGGCAACTTTATGTTTAGTTAATGGTGTTTGAGAAAGTGTCATTACATTTGATAGGCCTAGCTGTCAATCAAAACATTGGGTGAAGTATGTGAGTTTGCAGGCAAACTGTCTCTCTCTCTCTCTAACACACACACACACACTCTATTAAATCAGTTCCTGTGAGCATGCGGTTGTGTGTCCTTGAGTCGTTTTATTCTCTTGTATCACTGTAGTTCTGTTTCAATCTGGTATGAAGAAAATTTTAAAGATTTAAACCTCGTGGTTTATTTTGATGACTGTCTTTTCTTTGGACTAAACCTTTCAGCGCTTTAATCCTTCAGCAGCTTCGAACCCTGATGAAATTTCCAAACATTTATAACTGAAGCTTTTTTTATTTATTTCGTCTGTGATGGGATTTGGGTGTCCTGTTTCCATATGTATACATACAATACATCCATTGAGGGGCCATGATAATTTAATAATATCAAATACCAAAGTTATCACTGTAAAAATACCCTTGAATTTTTGGAGTAATTCTTGTAAAATATACTCTTGCATAGACAAGGCGGAACATTTCTCTTCGCTCCCTCGTGTCCTAGGAGCTTCTGTTAAGAAATGAAAGCGTGATTAATTAAAAGAGGTTTTGGAAAATACAACAGGTCTTTTTTTTTTGGCAGTGGTCTGAATCCAAGTAAAATTTTCAGTGTGATAACTGTTGTACATTTCAAAAGTGAGACGTTTAAGCGATTAGACCACAGGCATGTACACTGTGGCAGATGAAGCTGGAGTGTGGGTGTGCAAAAGAATGTTTCTTGGGCTATTTTTACAGCTGATGAATGAAGCATTACGGTGTGGGGAAATAAAGGTGTATCCCGACAGATAAAGATGTGTCTTATATTTGCAATGGAAACAGAAACATATCTTGTGAACATCTCTGTTACCACGGAAACCATACTTTTCAGAATGTGTTTTTTTAATCACAGTGGTGGCTAATAGCAAGCTATCAAAGTTTTAGCTATTGTAGTTAAAATCCAGCTGTAACAATATACCTTCTTTAAAGTCAACATGAAATCAAAATCAAAATGTTCCTGAGTGTCAAAAATAGTCTGTCTTTGTAAGCTTTAATCAAAATATATAACTTGCTGTTCCTCTGAAATCCTCTGAGATCTTTCTATTTCGCTGATGTCACTTTAGACATATTTTTAGCAAAGTCTCATTCTGGCACTATTCTTGTATGTAACAGCCACTTTACACCATCCCAATGATTCCCACCCTACATTTGTTCCCATTGAACATTCTGTTTCACTTGGAAATGCATTACATTACGTAAGGAAAAGCGGTTACGAATGGCAGATTGAGTTTAACACTGTGGTTGTTGGGTTTTTTTTGTGTGTGTGAAGGTAAGATGAAATAAATTGAGGGAATTAATTGGTGGTGGGGGTGGTGTGTGTGTTGGGGGGGGGGGGTTAGCTGATTTTAAACTGTCTTTTTTGTTTATTTGTTAGATTATAAAGTACAACCGCATAGAATAAAAGACGACGATGATGGGGTGGTCAAGATAGCCATTGAAAAGGGCAGATCTGATATGTCAGAAGGTTTCACTTTAGAAGGAAAGACCCACACTGTCAGAAAAAAAGTACATTTCGGTCACTGGGGCAGTACCCCAAGGTACAAAACCGAAAAGGTACTAATGTGTACCTTTAAGGTACTAATTCACACTCTTACTGATGTGTACCTTTTAAGGTACTAATATGTACCATTTAGGGGTTAGTAGGGTACAAAGTTGTGCCTTTTCACTTTTGTACCGTAGGGTACCGCCCCAGTGACAACACTGTACCTTTTTTTCTGAGAGTGCAGGTTGGCTGGCATAGGGTTTGTTTGAGATTTATAATTGGATGATGTCTGAATGTTTAACATCCTGATTCATACATATTGATTCTATCAAGATATTAAAGGGGTGATGAATTGAAAAATCAGCTTTCCCTTGGGATATATAAAAGGTCATTGTAATATAAGACTATTCTGTAAGTTTCAGAGCTGAAAACTTCCTTGTTAGTCAAAGAAAAGCTTTTATTGACAGCTGGCTCAGCAAACGATCAATCTGCGAGTTTGCATTCCTGTGACGTCAGATGGCAGTGAAATGCCACCTCGATAGAGGATGAAGAACGCCAAATTCTGTAGCCCTGCCCAACAGGCGTGTGCACAATTCAGAATTGAATTAAAAATGACTCCCAAATTCCAGTTGAGTTCTTGAATTGGAATTGAATTTGAATTGACGTCAAAAAACAGGATATAGAATTACAATTCGAATTTAGAAGCAGGAAGCAGAATTTAAATTCAAGAAAAAATCATAGAAATTCATATACATGTCCATCTTGCCATAGCAGCTTCATCTGCACCTGTTGAGAGAATCTTTAGTGTTGCAGGAAAAATCTTCAGACCAGAACGGTGAAGACTCAATGATAAAACATTTGAGGAGCTATTGCGAATTAGATCATCAGTGTTGCTCAGTGAACTTGAAACTTAAAATGAAAACAACATTGGAACAAAACTAATTGTGGTTCAGAGAAGAAAAGCCACACTTTCCTATTTTTTTAAGGAAATGTAAGCAATTTTGAGACTTGTACTGAGGAACTGATTAAGCTAATAAAATTAAGAAAAATAAGATTACTTGTTTATTTTAAGAGAATTAGCTCAATTGTGCATTTTTTTAGAGATACCATTGTTAGTTCCCAGCATGCAAACAAGTTGGTTTCTACTTGTGCCAGCATCAAACAGACTATTAATTGAATAACATAACTAAAAGTCAAACATAACATTTCCATTTAATCTAATTTATAAATATTTTTTCAAAGTCAACTTAAATTTAAAAAGAACATTCCACTAAAATGTAATTCATCATTTTAACAACTATTAAATATCATGTGTAGTATTGTTACCATAATCTTTTATAGATACTGTGTAATTTTTTTTTACAGTGTAGATACACGTAATGACATTGTGTTATTAAATTACAAAATTAATGTAATTGTTCCTTTTAATCAGATTAAAAGGAAATTGCTTTGCATTGATAGTAATCCAAACCCCATTTATAATGGATAATTTATTACCGTAAGCAATTACATTTCCAAAGTAACCTTCCTAACACTGAATGTACCGTATGTGAGATCCAACACATTCTTTCTGTTGTGTGGCTGTGGAATTAGTTTGAATTGTCATGAATTTAATTCCACTTCCTGTCATTCAAATTCCAATTCAACTTCCTGTGGGGCGATTCATGAATTGAATAGAGACCTATTCTGAAATTCTGAATTTTGCACAAGCCTGCTGCCCATCAACTCGCGCATGACATGTTATAGATAAATAACATATGTGTACGTGGAGCTAAACTAGATCGTACTTCCAAGCAATAAACATGCCGTTGAAGATTACAGAAGAGTGTGTAGTGCCTGTTTGTGAAAGAACACAGTCGTTGCATAAGCGTCCTTGGGTTTCCAATATTAGAAATGCAGTTGAACACATGGCGAATACATTGCGTGTTTGCTCCTTCATTTCACCGCAGTCGTTTGTAAATGAGAGACTGGATTTGCAGACAGGATGAGATTAAACATGATGCTGTGCCTTCTATGTTGGATCCAACAGGAATGGTGCAACACACTTTTGTTACTAAAACAATTTTTTAAAAATATGTGACAGTATTGCAGTTACAGATCATTTGATATCGACTGATTATGTGTATGTCTAACTAAACATAATTTACAATGCTGTCACAGGCTGGAGTATCCTTTGTATTTGAGGTGTTGTTGGTTCATTGTCCTGATATTCATGATCAGACTCGAACATATGTGGGCCAGGGTTGCAAAGCCCGACATCCCGGGGCTAATGGGTTTTCCAGTCGGGCTACCAAAATGTATCACCTGCCTGTCCGAAGGGCTAATTTGAAAAGTGAAATAACATTCCTATCTTGATGTGTGTTGTTCAATCTCTTTTCCGTATTATTTGAAGGAAATTTGTCTGCAGGGAAGTTCTGCTGATGCACATACTTGGCTTGGTGTGTGTGTGTGTGTGTGTGTGTGTGTGTGTGTGTGTGTGTGTGTGTGTGTGTGTGTGTGTGTGTGTGTGTGTGTGTGTGTGTGTGTGTGTGTGTGTGTGTGTGTGTGTGTGTGTGTGTGTGTGTGTGTGTGTATGTGTGCACGTGTGTGCGTGTGTGTGTGCGTGTGTGTGTTGTGTGTTAGTGATGCACGGTTTGCAGTTATATCCACCGATCGGGCGGGCCAAGTAATAAAAAATAACATTCCTATTAATTGCGGTTGGATAAGAGATAAATCATTGTTTGTTTGAAAAAGACATTTTGAGAGTCATGTGGGCGAATCATTCCATATTTCTTTTTTTATTTAGACAAACTTATTTATATTTCACTGCAGCATGCTTTGCCATGAAACTCAAAATGGATAGTAAATGCTAAAATTAAAACCATCATGGTAACAAGTGGAGCATGAGTTAGTTTGAGAACAGATATACAGTATATATATATCATTTAGCAAGTGCTATGCTGCTAATGCTATCAAAGCATTGTGTTACCAGTTAGAAAGGTAGCATTTATTGAATTAGCTCAAGTTAAAACTAGCTAAGTTTCCACTACTAAAAATATTTAGGTTGATAATTTAAATTTAAATGTATGAATTAGCTTACTCTAACATTTGAAGTTAAGAGCTATTAAAATTATGAATGCAAAATAAAAATCTGTTCTGCTTTACATTTCTTGTAGCCGATTGCCTAATTTTTTAGTTTTGACTACTTATTTAGGTTTATGCATAATTAAAAGTATATACACATTTTTTTTTAACATTTATTATTATGTATTTGATTGACAGGATTGTAAAACACAATTTTAGCTATATACAAATTAACAAATGTTTGAAAAAAATTAGTGACATTGGACATGGTTACACAAAAATGCATGACCTTCACATTTGTTCCACCCAGCGCTATCTCACGACCAATTCGTACATTTTTGTTTATACGAATTAGCCAACTCTTAAAATACAACCAAATTGTCATGAAATGGGGTTGGTTCCACCACAGATATTCATTTAAAAGAATAACAAATGTTACTACAGATGTTCTTTTTGTCCATTAATTAATTGGTTTACGTTCATTTGCTCTATATTTAAAGCATTCTCTTAGATCTTTGGCTGGTTTCTTGACAGTTTGACAAGGAGTCAATAAAACAGGGCTGTTTAATTTTCCTATAAAAAATGAGGAAGCTCATCATTCCCTTTGTTTTTATAGGTGGATGGAATATCTGCAAATGTTATTTCCCACACCGTGCACATAGAGACTCTTGCAATTATACGTCTGACAGGGATTTTTACGGTTCGTCATGAGGGAGGTCAGCGAGTAAAAATTTCCAAATGCATATTGGATTGAAATATGGCTCTTTACGGGGGAAATTTTCAATCTCTGTACATTCGCGCAGATTTGGAAAGGTAGGATGCCATTTCAGACACCTGTATCCAGATTTCCTATCTCTCGTTTAAATAATACAGCTGTGGGTTTCCATCTCAGTTCTTGGGGATGACAGCTCCGTGTGAACCGAGCTGAACAAAAACAATTCCAGGGTGCAGCGCGACCACAACAAAGAGCCAAAAGTTTCCACCAAACCGTCAGTGCCACCCTGCCTCTGACAAAACAACATGCTGACAAGTGTTTTGTCTAGAGCTTCACAGAGTAGCCATTTTACTCAGACACCTTGACTAAAAGGAGCTTTCCAAGTGAGTGTGTGTGTGTGTGTGTGTGTGTGTGTGTGTGTGTGTGTGTGTGTGTGTGTGTGTGTGTGTGTGTGTGTGTGTGTGTGTGTGTGTGTGTGTGTGTGTGTGTGCGCACGTTTCCCAGAGGGTTGTTGGTTTTGGAGGACAATCAAACTGGCGTGAATCGTCAGTGGTCTTCATTGTCGGTCTGTTTAACCCACCAGTTTTATTGTGGTTAGAGTTTAAGATAAACTCCCGGGCCGGCAGAGGGGCGACTCCTCGCTGCGACCGCTTTTTACTTTATTTACTCTCTGATGTATCTTTTGAAAGACTTTCAAACGGAGGAGAGGAGAGATAGAAGGGACGGGAGATCGAAAAGAAGGTTTTATTCTGTCATCATACATTCCTCTACGGCCTCTGGAGGCTTTGGGATGCATTAAGCAATTCGAAGAGCTGAAAGGGGGATGTTTAGTGCTTCCAAACGTTGAATGTTAGCAAATAAGCATTTTATCTCACATGTATCGGATCATACGAGTATTATTATTATTATTTTTATCAAATAATGTCTTTCACTCTTTCTTTGCTTTAAAAAAGTATTTTGTGCTCTCACTCTCCAAAAAAAGACGAGAGGAATTCCTTTTCTCCTGCTTTGTGTTAATCCAATTACCCAACACCTGCAGAGTACACTCATCTGCCAAATCCTCCCGTCCTCCTCCTCCTCTTGCTCCCTCTATCATCCTCCCTCTAAAAATGGTTTTGCGGAGAAATGGAATAATCTGTCAGACTGTTAACGTGGGTCCAGTTACACACCTGCCAAGTCTTAAGCTGAAAGAATAACACCAAACTGTTTTGAGGTATTTGAGAATGGATTAGAGAGAATTCAGGTACAAATCCAGAAACGCACCAAAATCCGGAGCCCTCGTGTTGTGTGATTCACTGTGTGCTTTACCTTATATGCTTTCAAGGCGTTTGAAGATTATATGAAATTCGGCTGTCGGACATTTTTTTGTTTGTTTGTTTCAGCGGAGGATGAAACGGCGTGTCACCACATCCTCCGATAACTTCTGTCCGCTGTGCTCCGTTTCACAGGAAGTTATGGATGTGATGGATAGCGCAGGACGAGCTTTCAGAAGAGCAAATTTACAGAAAAAAATGTGTCTCTGTGAGTGTTTGAGCTCACTAAGACGTAAACCCGTCTGCTGGACATCTTTTATCCTGAGCTGTATCCTGAAATCTGTCGTGAGAGAATGGGGCGATCATTCAAAACAGAAGTTCCTGCTTCTACTGATGGACGAAAACCAGAAGAAGCCCAGCACACCTTGCAAGCCTCTGTTTGACTTCCTGTTTAATGTTCAGCAGACAGGTGACAAGCAAGCTCCGTCCACTCAGCCTGTTAATTTAGAGCCTCTTCCTTTAGGAGCAGACCGACTAGAAGAGGATTTGTGTTGTTTAAGAGAAAACGTGACCCTATTCCATATCTTCAGGCCGAACGGATCTAAGTGTAGTGTGTGCGTGTCTGTACAAACTGTATATTCTTTCCCCTTACCACTAAACCTACCCATCAACCCAAAACTTTTGCCATTTTTTTTTAAACAAAAACACAGTTTAGTATGTCTTTTGAATCCATTTGGTTTAAGAGGACAGGAAGTGTTCTCATAAACCATGTTTATGTTGTAATACCCATGTCATTATACACATTTGTGTCCTCATAAACCATATATATCTACACACACATTCGCACATGCAAGCACGCACACACTTTTTTGTGAATTGTGGAGACTTTCCGTAATGCATTTTACGCTGTACAAACTGTACATTCTATCCTGCCCCTGCCCCTAAACCACAGGAAACATGCTGCACTTTAATATTTTCAAAAAAACATAATTTAGTATGTTTATAAATCCATTTACATTGTGGGGCCTGTTGGCTGGCTGATTTCACATATACTACTGTTCAAAATATGTTTTCCAAAGAAGTCTCTTCACAAAGGTTGCATTTATTGCAGTTATTTTAATCAATACAAAAAAAGTGAATACCTTTTAAAACATTTAAAATGGAATTTATTCCTTTGATCACAATGTTGAATTTGTTGAATATATATTGGTAAATATCAGTCTACATTTCCAAACATTAATTTTGCCATTGATTGAAATAATCCAATTTGATTTTTGTATGCTCAAGGAGTCTGACATGGCATGATCTGGTCACCATCAAGTTTTTAACACATTTTTAAAGTTTGGAAATGTAAACTGATATTTCCTATACTGATAACCAACAGCAAAATATATAAAATAATAACTTAATTAAATCCCTTCTTTTGTGTTTGAAAACTAACGTGCCTAAGACTTTTGTACTTCATTACTAATATACAGTACTGTATATTATTATTCATCATCATTATTATATGCAGTCAAACCAAAAATTATTCAGACACCATATAACTTTAGTTAATTTATGTAAATGAGGATAGCGAAATAAATTAAAATGTATTAAATGTATTACACTATACCAAAATACAGTAAAATGTATCAACATTTGGGAACAAAATTATTCAGTCACGTTGACCTAACAGACTAAACAAAATAATTGCTTGGTAATTGTTGACCTAAATTAGAATGATCTAATTGTGTACTTAAATTTAACAGCGGACAGCTGATTTGTTGATTCTAATCCATTACATAGCCATATCAAAGTTACCTGACATTATCAAGATGAATTACTCTGGGTTTGGGCCAAGTTCGAGCTCGAATCCCTCCCCCCCCCGGACAGCACGCCAAATACGCATTTAAATTGACTATATAATTATATGTAAGTGTGAACTCGTGAAACTGTGATATTGTGAGAAATGTTTGAAGGTGTCTGAACACATTTTGGTTTTATTATTTATTCACTGCAGTATTGTCTAGAGAGCAAAGTAACAACATTTGAATTCTATACATAATCAGGACACAGAATAAAAAGGCTTAGCATGTGTCCGTGACATAAACTAGGTGAATGAGCCGAGCATAGAATCAGTTTACTGTAACAGAGTGAAAGTCAGAGGTTATTCCCAAGTCATGGGGTATTTTTTTATGTTTTGCAAGTGTTCATGACAAAGTAAATCCATATGATTACTCACACCCTGCTCTCATAGTCCGTAATAAGCTAAATAAAATACTACTCGGAAAATAACATTAAAACTCACGTAAGGGATTGCGGAGATTGTTCCATTATACATTTATAAGAAAAATGTGTGTAATTACACTGAAACCTGTCATAACCGACCCACGTCTTTGAATGATGTTTGGGATTGTCGGAGTGAATTTATGATTTTTTTCGAGACACACCCTTAGTGACTGTGTTTTGTGGGTCTGTAGCAGAGGAAGTTCAAATCTTCTGTTTTTCTGAATCTTGGGCTGAATCATTTGATGAAGCAGGATGGAGAAACTTAGTCTTCTATTCGTTTTGTTCTTCTGCTGAGCACCAGACCCAAGAACTGTTCTGATCAAAGGACACTAGAGACCCTTGTGTGTGTGTGGGGGGGGGGGGGGGGGGCATGTTTTTGTGACATATGAGGACACAAATGTGTATAATGACATAGGTATGACATATGTATTATAGGAGAGGGTTAAAATATTAGGAGATTGGCCATGTCCCCACTTTTCAAAATGCTTATAAATCATACAGGATGAGTTTATTTTAGAAAGTAAAAATGCAGAATGTTTCCTGTGATGGGTAGGTTTAAGGGTAGGGGCAGTGTAAGGGGATAGAAAATACAGTTTGTACAGTATAAAAACATTACGCCTATGGAATGTCCCCATATGTGTGTGTGTGCGCGCACACACACACACTTATGTGCATTTCTTGCTATGTCCCATTTGACTTGTTCTTTGTTCTATTAACAAAACATGTCATCAGTAATTTGACCTTGTGAAGTAGCTAACTGTCTCTCTCACAAAAAAAGAAAAAAAGAAAAGAAACAATAAAAATAGAGAGGAAAGGACAAAAAAGCAAGCAGTGAAAAAAGATCCCCCTTGAAGAAAATGGCCATCAGCACTCGTGCCATCTGTATAACCCACTCTAACCCTTTGTGATTCAAACTCAGTCGGCAGAAATCAGAAACAGACCGGCCGGAGCACTTAAAAACAGCTAAATTTAAAAGGCTTTTACAGAAGGAGAAGTTTAAAGTTTTTGCTGGAGGCCTTTTATTCACAAGCTTTGAATTGAGGAAAAAAAAAAAAAAAACTTGAAATAAGAAGAACCTCATTTCAAATGGAAATGGAATAAAATACTGTTGGTTCTTCTGCCCTCACATTGTGATATGAGAAGAATATGAACATGCAAGCGTGCAGACTCGTTTTATAAAGTTGAAGTAAATCTCTGAAGTAAGTCCCTTTTGCTCTTGAGATTGACCATGTTTCTTCCTCATGGTGTTCAACTTACACGGTTTTAGGACATAAACATTGTATTCGCATTGAAGCATGTGGATTTACTTCACTGTCGTTTTCTATTAAACAGAAACCTAACAATACCTAAATCAGCTCTCAAACTGTATGAGAGCAGGGCTTTGTGATGAATAGTTAGGCCTGAGGCACTCATAAGCTGATTAATATATGTGTATTACGACTGCCAGTGAGGGGGAACCAAACTCACCCTGCACACCTGCCCCAAGACAAAATATCAACATGGGAATGGAAAGGTAAAGAAAACACCAGCACACACACACACACACACACACACACACACACACACACACACACACACACACACACACACACACACACACACACACACACACACACACACACACACACACACACACACACACACACAAATATACAGTAGGTTGAGATCTGGTGACTGTGGGGGCCATTTTAGTACACTGAACTCATTGTCATGTTCAAGAAACCAGTTTAAAATTATTCGAGCTTTGTGACATGGTGCATTATCCTGCTGGAAGTAGCCATCAGAGGGTGGGTACACGGTGGACATAAAGGGATGGACATGGTCAGAAACAATGCTCAGGTAGACTGTGGCATTTAAACAATGTCCAATTGGCACTAAGGGGCCTAAAATGTGCCAAGAAAATGTCCCCCACACCATTACACCACCACCACCAGCCTGCACAGTGGTAACAAGTCATGATGGATCCATGTTCTCATTCTGTTTACGTCAAATTCTGACTCAACCATCAGAATGTCTCAACAGAAATCGAGACTCATCAGACCAGGCAACATAACCCTAATTAGGGCTGTCAAAATGAGCTTAAGTTTTGTTAAAAAAGAATACATGAAGCTAGAATAAAACATGTTTTTCTTTCTTTTTTCTTTTTAAAGCAGAGGGTCTTCTCTTTCATCTTCTTAAAAAAAGAAAAAGAAAAGAAAGAAAACCATGTTTTATTCTAGCTTCATGTATTCTTTTTTATCAACACTTGAATATGGGTAATTTTCTTCAAAAAAGCGACATTTTGAACAAAAAGCTGAGCTGTTTTTGTCAAAGACTACATCCAGATCAGATTATGATCGATGATCAAACACAGATGGAGTAGAGTCCATCAAAACACCTAATGCTTGCGCAATCCAATAGCTCGCCCTGGGTCGACATTTCATTAAGTAACATTAGGGAGTTTTGATTTATAGGATGTTAAATGTTGATGATCTTGTTATTTTATTTATCTGTTTAGATACCATCGCTTGTTTTTTTGCATCTTCTTCACCTGTGTTTTGATCGTGAGATTCTGTACTCATTTAGAAAATGCTTAATAGCACCCTCTAGCATATAACAATGAAAACACAGAAAATGTTTGGTGGGGAAGCGTTTTCTCACAAATAACTGAAATTCCATGTTTGGCGGCGAAAGAGTTAAACCATTCAAGCGCAATAAGATGCAAATATAAGAACATAAATCTGTATTGTTGCGCTGTCTGTGAATCTCCTCTCTTAAATCCCAGGACTCATGCACACAGAATGCCGCTTCAGATGTTTGGTTCTCTTTCATGCTTGAACGGGCAAAAACAGACTTGCCATAGGGTCCTATTTTAACAATCTAAGTGCATGGTCTGAAATGTGTGTGGCGCAGTTGCACTTAGGGCATGTACAAATCCACTTTTGCTAGTTTAATGTCAGAACGGTCGGCTTAATGGTTTAACAGTCGGTGCGCCAGGTGCATGTACCTACATAGTCTCTTAAAAAGTCATGGGTGTGTTTTGGGCGTAACATACAATAAAACAATCAGAGTCTAATCTCCCATTCCCTTTAAAAGCCAGTTGCTCTTTCACCATGGCGGATTTTCTATTTACACAGTGGAATTTGAGAGCGAAAAGAGTAAATGCTTCTCCAGAGAGGAATCCTTTTGTTTTTTATATTTAAAATGTGTGTGTGCTGCTGCGTGTCCCTGTGTGTGTAATAAGCAGTGTACACACGTTGTACACCCGCCTATAGGCGCATATTACTTGCATGCCCTTTAAATAACACAAATACTTGGCAGTCATTTTCAGTTGCCTCAAAATAGCAGCACATCAACAATGCGCCTGAACATGCTTTGTTTTCAGACCAGCACGCGCATAGGTGAACAGATGGGCGTGAGTGCATGTGCTATTTAAACTTGCTGCTGGACGTGAAAATAATACGTTAGGCTGAGACTTACAAAAAAACACTTGTGTCATGCCTGCCGTCGCTTTGCGCCGGGTGTATGATGGGACAAAAATGTCAAAAACTTACTGTCAAATATCCTTGTAAGCATGGTCTTAAAAAGGCACAAATTAACGCAAAGACTTAAAGGGGTGATGAACTAAGAAATCAACTTTCCCTTGAGCTTTTGATATATAAAAGGTCATGATAATATAAGATTATCCTGTAAGTTTCAGATCTGAAAACTTCCTTTTTAGTCAAATAAAAGCTTTTATAGACGCCAGACCCAGAAAACGATCGTGAGCCTTATTCTTACGTCATCGAGCGACAAAACACACCTCTACAGAACGAGTAATTCAGTTGCCCCGCCCACCGACTCATGGAGCTCTTAGGATCACTAGCCAGCGGCCATAAACATGTGGAAGAAGACAGCTATATATTGTGGAAGAACACAGTCGCTGCATACGCTTCCATCAGATTATAGTATTAGGAATGTGTGATACTTGTGTGATAATTTTTAATGAAGTTCCAGCACAAGTGGGGAAGACCGGTTGTGTGTTGCTTCATTTCACTGCGTAATCATTTGTAAACAAGTCTCAAGGGCTGGATTTGCAGACACAATGTTGAGCCTTTTATTGGATTCGACAGGAATGGTGCAACAAACTTATGTGAGTAAAACATCTTTTTTTAATATAATAGTACCAGTCCCGGGGCTGTACCAGACCAAAACCAAATGTATGGCCGTCGGCAGAAATTCTTTCTTGATCTGGGCACGTGTGTGTGTGTGTGTGTGTGTGTGTGTGTGTGTGTGTGTGTGTGTGTGTGTGTGTGTGTGTATGTGAGTGCGCGGTTCGCGCTTATATCGACTGATCGTGCAGGTGCGGGCCATGTAATACAATTGCGGGTGAATGAGGAATAAATCATTGTGTTTGTTTGATAAAGACAAGTTGAAGTTGCCGCTTTCAAAATAATCTCTCCCTCATGTGAACTGAACTGACAGGGGCGTAGATATGACAGCGGAGCTGAAGCTCATTAAATATGCAAAGCTTATCCAATCCTAGCCGTGGGCGTTTACTTCCAAGTCTCCAGTGCGTCACGCCCATTACAGTTTTTTTCAGTCGCTAACAAGCGTTTGTCCAATCAGTTGTCACATTTTCAAAACTCTAAACACAAATAGCACAGCATCAGTCTTTTGTGGCCATACCATTCACACATTTCATGTCGTTTTCACGCAATATGCAGTTAGTGAACACATTTCCACAATGCTTATATTTTCTTAACAGACAAGCTATACCTCCCAACAAAATTATGGATTGTTTTTGTTGTATTTGCGAATGCTAACACACAACATCCCACAATAGTAAAAACAATATTCCAAACCTTAGATACAGTATAAAAACCCCTGCTTCTGCAATGCTATCATTTCAAAAATAATATATCTCAGCTGATAATAATTCCATTCTCTCAATTGACATGTCAATAAGGTCATACAGTAATGCATATGTAGAATATTTTGTCCCTCTAAAGAAAACAACGTCTTCCACCCTCTGGGAGAAGAGGAAAGCTCCTCAATAATGATCAAGAGCATGCCACATGGTTCTTGAAAATAATGCAATAAAACCGCAAGATATTCAAACTAGAATTGTGGAGGACCATGAGATTTTTGACAATATCGATAGCATTAGCCTCACAACCATTACGCGGGCATTGTCCAAACACTGAGTGCGAATGAAGCAGCTCTACACTCTTCCCTTTGAGAGGAACAGTGAGAGAGTCAAGGAGCCCTACCTTTCCTCAACCCCATAGAGGAGATCTTTTGTGCATGGAGATGGAAGGTTTATGACCATCAGCCACATGACCAGATGTCCCTCCTTGAAGCCATGGATGCTGGCTGCAGGGACATCACAGTTTGTAATTGCTAAGAGTGGATCCGACATACCAAGTGGTCTTATCCCAGGTGCATCGACTTGGATAATATCAGATGTGATGTTGATGAAAACATGGCCTATCCCTGTAGATCGCAGAGATTAGATACAGTAATTTTGTGCTTATTTTTTTCTTTGTTCAAAATGTTCTTGTGTGTTAATTTTGTTCACTGTAAGCAATACTGTAAAACTTTTTTCTGTTCTATCATACATTGTATCTACTTTATCTCCTGTAGTAAATAGTAACGGAAAAAAAAAACTGATTTGTTTTTTACTAGAATGCTTTTGAATGTGAACATTACTGTACATGTGGACATACAGTTCCCAACCAAGATATTTAGTGCAAAACGGAGGATTGCATGTTTTGCATGCAAATACCTGTAAAATTGAAACATAAAAGTCTATGCAGTCTTTGTAATGTTAACAATAGCCAGAATTTTGAAACCTGGTATACTTTAATTGACTGCATGTACCTTGTGAAGTGAAAACAAGTGTTTTTCTTTGACAGAATAATTCCATTTTGAGTCAGTTTTCCAGTGTTTTGGTAAAGTTAGTGTGTGCAGAGAAAGATGTGTTCTGTTTTGAAATGAAGAGTTAGTGTATATTTAACAAAATGTGTTATTGAGAATAAAATTATCCATTTGGCCAATTGTGTTTTGTAGGTGTAAGTCTGTGTTAAGAGTTTAGAAAAATTATCTGAAGTATGGGTAAGTGCTTGTTAGCGACTGAAAAAAACTGTAAAACCCAGCGTTCAGAAGACAGCCTCACAACCAGTGTGGAAAAGAGACTATTTCTTAATAGTTATGATGTTTTTGAATGTAAAAACCATACGAACGCCATTAGTTGACCTCAGACAACAGTATAAAAAAAGAAAAAAAAGCCAGTTCATGACACCTTTAAGACATTGGATGCACGTCAGAGCTGGATCTAAGGTCATGCAACACAAACAGTGTAATTGAACACATTCAAAGAAATCAAAAGCATCAAATTTGTAGTTATTACATTTATAATCAATACAAATTTGATACTTTCGATTTCTTTGAATGTGTTCAATTACACTGTTTGCGTTGCATGACCTTGAGGACTCAGTAAACTATAAATCTCACTTTTGTGAACGTCGAACTTGGAGCACAAGAGATCCTCGCAGGTCCCTGTGCACTCCACACTGCACGCAGATGCGCACTTATTCATGATAATAAAACACCCAAGAGTGTTTCATTTCGTATTCTGATGCCGCTTTATGTCACTACTAAACACAAGCCAAACAAGCTGTGAGAGAAAGCACATTTCAGACAGCCCTAAGTATGGTCAATATCAGGTATAGAAAAAAGAAACGGGAAATAATAGATCAAGAAATAAGTAGTTTGAACTGATGTACCTGAGAGAGATTTTAGAGAAAAAATGAGAGAGGCATTTTTTTTATATATATCTACATGTATATCCTGGCCTCGCAACCTGTGTTCCCCATTGCTCTCAATTAAACATTTCTGTATTCAAATAGTCTGTGGGAGGCCCCCTCCTTATGACCCTGCCAGATCTGTGTGTGTGTGTGTGTGTGTGTGTGTGTGTGTGTGTGTGTGTGTGTGTGTGTGTGTGTGTGTGTGTGTGTGTGTGTGTGTGTGTGTGTGTGTGTGTGTGTGTGTGTGTGTGTGTGTGTGTGTGTGTGTGTGTGTGTGTGTGTGTGTGTGTGTGTGTGTGTGTGTGTGTGTGTGTGTGTGTGTGTGTGTAGAATATCAGTGCTTTGATACCGAATCCCTCCTGTCTGTTAACTTTGGCCAAGCTGAAGGATTCTGGGGATGCTTGCCTATATGTTCCAGTACCCCTCTCTCATATCCACCCACAGACATGGGCACACAGACACATGAATATTTATTTACATATATATATAGGAATGCACACTTACAGTGTGCATTATATGAACCCCCACCTAGTTCCAGGTCACACAGTTCTAAGTCAATGGGGTTTCTTTTCTTTTGAACATGATGGTGGAGAGAGTGAGAAAGAGAAAGAAAGAATCCAAGTGAAGACAGTGTGGAGGACTCTTGTGGTGAGCAGCTATCTCATGTATCTTAGAGAAAAGAAGGAAAACACAGCTCCCACTCTCCTCTTTTTCTCTTTCTCTCACTTTTTCGGATGGGGAATAAAATCTACTTAAAGGGATAGTTCACCCAAAAGTGAAAATTCTGTCCTCATTTATTCACCTTCTTTTTGTTGCAAACCTGGGGTGCGTTTCACAAAAAAGAGGTCAATGGACCATAGTTGGTTAATTAGCTTATGGGAAAATTAGGCTTTTGGGAAACGCACCCCCTGTATGACTTTCTTCTGTGAACAGAAAAAGATTTAAATATTGCGGTCGTCATGCTTTTACATGCAATTACAGAGAATGATGACTGAAGCTTTTAGTCTTCAAAAGGGCACAAAAGTACTATAGAAAGTATACCATTGAAGTACACCATATGACTTTATCAGATTAATTGTGATTCACTTTCATTATAATGAAGAGTGGCCAGCACATTATTAAAACAATTTATTTTTAAATATCCATTCAATCATTTTAAAAACTGTTTTTGCTACTTAATTTGAACCCAGCAAGCAATAGCCTGTCATTACACCGTCTCGGTTAACTATAGACCCGATATAATCTGGCTATGAGTAACCCACTTCTAGCCAAACTAACCTTGAATCATGGTTACATGGATATTTTTGCCAAAATAACTTGACAGGTGAGATGTATGATATTCCATCATGTAAGCAAAGTCAACAGTGAGTACAATGTGTTTTTTTATTTTTTTTATTTCTATGACATGTTCATGTTCTAGATGACTACATGACTAGTCTATTCTTGGGCTATGGTTAAACATCTGAATATTCACTGACAACCCAAATTTTGCCTTGTTTTAGCCTAGACATCAGGGCTGTGTTTGGAGGGCTAATAGATATATTTTAATGAAAAAAAAAAAATGATTGCTGGGAACTGGGAAAAGACTTCTATAATTAAATCATTTGTAGGTGGATTTCCGTAACTGACTCTATTAGCCATTGCTTGGCTCAACCAGTAGCAGGAGCTTGAGGCGTACCTGTTATTTGGCCAGCCAGTGGATGATGGGAGGAGTTTTTTTGCATTATGTTCAAAGTTTAATCAATATGTCTATACTCAAGACTTCTTTTTGGTGGCGTATGCAGGACCACTACAAAAAATGTTGTCTGCATAAGCCCCGGCCCTTTCTTACAAATGACCTCAAGTTAGCATTAATCTGCCGCCATCCAATCAACAACCAATGGATACACCCAAGTCCCCACACACACACACACACACACACACACACACACACACACACACATATATATATATATATATATATATATATATATATATATATATATATATATATATATATATATATATATATATATATATATATATATATATATATATATATATATATATATATATATATAGTCATTATTCAATGGTATACTAAAAATCCATTCACAATTACACATGTAACTGTATGTTTGAACAGTGTGTTAATGTGCACTGTAAAGAAAAAAGGTTGGTTTAACTTAAAAAAAATAACCTGGTTGCCATAAAATTTTGAGTGTATTGAAATTAAAAAATTGAGGTTTTACAATGAAGAAAATTTGTTTAATAAATAGAAACTCAAAATATAATTGTATCTGAACCACATAAAAATTTGATTAATCATGAAAATAGCACTATTTGGCATGTTTCACTGCGTCATCAGAAATAAAACACACACAATTACCCAATATGCTTACAAAATCTTTTAATAATATTTTAATAAAGGTTGTCAAATCTCAAAAAAATGCATTAATTCCAATGAACTCAAAATGTTAAGGCAACAAGGTAACTTTTTTCTGAATATTTTTTTACAGTGCAGGTAACTTATTTTTTATAATAATTTTTGTAAAGTGGTTAGTGTGTGTGTGTGTGTGTGTGTGTGTGTGTGTGTGTGTGTGTGTGTGTGTGTGTGTGTGTGTGTGTGTGTGTGTGTGTGTGTGTGTGTGTGTGTGTGTGTGTGTGTGTGTGTGTGTGTGTGTGTGTGTGTGTGTGTGTGTGTGTGTGTGTGTGTGTGTGTGTGTGTGTGTGTGTGTGTGTGTGTAAATAACTAGCAATTACTCATTTATTTGGTTTAACATTTTCATTGGGCTTATTTGTGTCTGAAATAATTTTAGCTTTGTTGCAGTTGTCTCACTTTGCGTTCATATGTCGATAGCAAACTAATTAGATCTGACGCAGCGTTAACAGGAGAGAGAACCAGCAGAAACAGCAGCAGTAATATGAGTGCATAGGTTGCAGGGGGGTAAGTGGATTGTAGGACATTCATTTGTTTTCGGGGGATGGAGGGATGGTCCTGTAATGAAAGTTGTACAAACAAACACCTCCTCCTTTCTTGAGGACCCATCAGGGGGTCAAGAGCCAGACTACGATCCCCTAGGACCTTACACCTCCCCAGGTCAGCACTTAACAAACTCCCCCTAATTTACACCCCCAAACCCCATATTAACTTTACCCAGCAGCTACAGTTTTCATTGACACAAATTAACACACAAATTACATTCACTAATTGCTTTCATACTAAACTTTGCCTATCCGGACTGCTTTGAGTTTGTTTCCAGCTATTTGTTGTGCTGTAATAGAATAATTGAAGCCTTTGGTAAAGAGATCAGTTATGGATGTGTAGTCCGGGCTATGGGATTATTGTGTTTGTGTGTGTTTATGCTCATGCCAGGCTGGGTCGACCCACCTCGCCTCTCACGGACCCCTGGAGGGCCATGTGGTTTTGCTGGACTCATGTGTGGATATTGGGGTGGTCTGTACCAAACGCTTTGAGTCTGGCTGACTCTTCCCTCACCTCTGCCTTATCAGTTGAAACTGACTGCTGAAGGGAGAAGGGCACGCTTCTCAAATAACAGTAAATACCGCACACACACATGTATGGACTCTTACAAGCTGACAGAACCAATAAGTAGGAAGTGCGGATCAGAAGTGGACATGTGGAGAAACTTCCTGTGCGTATGCTCATGGTCACTGAAGCATGGCAACCCCTGAAGCTATTAAAAGACTGCATTCCATTGGTCAAAGAGCTACGGAGGGAAGCGCTTAGTCCACCATAATAGTGTGCAAAGTTATCCAAAACCTTTTTAAATGATTAGAGCATTATCATTACTGGGATAAAAACATGAAATTGAGTAAAACTACACTCATTTTTTTAAAGATGTAAACATAACATAACATAACATAACATAACATAACATAACATAACATAACATAACATAACATAACATAACATAACATAACATAACATAACATAACATAACATAACATAACATAACATAACATAACATAACATAACATAACATAACATAACATAACATATAACATATAACATATAACATATAACATATAACATAGCATATAACATAACATAACATAACATAACATAACATAACATAACATAACATAACATAACATAACATAACATAACATAACACAACACAACACAACACAACACAACACAACACAACACAACACAACACAACACAACACAACACAACACAACATAACATAACATAACAACATATAACATGACATGTCATGACATGACATAACATAACAACACGACACGACACGACACGGCACGACACGACAACACAACACAACACAACACAACACAACACAACACAACACAACACAACACAACACAACACAACACAACACAACACAACACAACACAACACAACACAACACAACATAACATAACATAACATAACAACATATAACATAACATGACATGACATGATATAACATAACAACACGACACGACACGACAACACAAAACAACACAACACAACACAACACAACACAACACAACACAACATAACATAACATAACATAACATAACATAACATAACACGACACGACACGACACGACACAACATATAACATAACATGACATGACATAACATAACACAACACGACACAACAACACATCACAACACAACACAACACAACACAACACAACACAACACAACACAACACAACACAACACAACATAACATAACATAACAACATATAACATGACATGACATGACATGACATGACATGACATAACATAACAACACGACACGACACGACACAACAACACAACACAACACAACACAACACAACACAACACAACACAACACAACACAACACAACACAACATAACATAACATAACATAACATAACATAACATGACATGACATGACATGACATGACATGACATGACATGACATGACATAACAAGCATAACATAACATAACATAACATAACATAACATAACATAACATAACATAACATAACATAACGACACGACACGACACGACACGACACGACACGACACGACACGACACAACATATAACATAACATGACATGACATGACATGACATGACATGACATGACATGACATGACATGACATGACATGACATATAACATAACATAACATAACATAACATAACATAACATAACATAACATAACATAACATAACATAACATAACATATAACATAACATAACATAACATAACATAACATAACATAACATAACATAACATAACATAACATAACATATAACATATAACATATAACATATAACATAGCATGACATGACATGACATGACATGACATGACATGACATGACATGACATGACATGACATAACATAACATAACATAACATAACATAACATAACATAACATAACATAACATAACATAAAATTACAGAGTGTAGTAGTATTTTTTTCTGTTTTTTTCTTTTAAAACTTGTATTATAATTTGGGAAATGCACTAGCAATTTCTTTTAAAAAATGTTTTAAATGAAATCCTACACAAAATTATTTTCAGTGAACATGATGTAAAGAGATCTGGTGTTTGTATCATGACTTGAAAGTGATATTAAGACAAAATCACAAAACAACCATCATATTAAACTATAATAATAATAATTATTATTATTATTATTATTATTATTATTATTATTATTATTATTATTATTATTATTATTATTATTATTATTATTAAATAATAATTATTATTATTTGGTAACACTTTACAATAAGGTTTCATTTGTTAACATTATTTAATGAGATATACATTTGTTTACTGCATTGCTTAATCTGTGTTAATGTTAACTAGTTAATAAAAATACTGCGGTCCATTGTTCATGTAAGTTCACGTTAACAAATGCAACTTTTGATTGGAATAATGTATTAGTAAATGTTGAAATTAACATTAACAAAGATTAAAAATGAAACTGTAAGTGCAGTTCATTATTAGTTTGTTAACTAACTCCTTCTAACTAATGAAACATTTTTGTAAAGGGGTTTCCAATTAGATGTTGTTTTTTGTTGCACTTTATTGTAACATGCGTTGTTACAGTGTAACTATACATGTAAGTACTGAGTAATATTAATTAACTCCATGTACTTACTATTGGGTTAGTGTTAGGATTTGGTTTAGGGTTAGTTGCATGTAATTTATGCATAATTTACAGTTATATCTATAGATTAGTAACTACATGTAACAAAGACACTGTGGAATAAAGTGTTAGCTTATTATTATTGCTGCCAAATAAGTAGATATTTTAAATGAATATGCTGCATATCCCCAGTGCAAACTAAACAGATAATTACAATATGATTGTGGCAGACGAGTAGCATTGACAGTACAAATAAAGTGGATTTAGAAGTCAATAGATAGTCCGAAATTAAGCCTGTCAATGGTCAGTAGTCTGCTTTGCAGTCAAGTTTGTTAGTCTGTAAAAGAAAAAAAAATTAGTATTCTTGCGTTCTGTCAGTGCTATTTTATAGTTGCTGGTCTATGTGCATGTGGTTCAGACAAACATCTGTAGTCAGTGCATCATACACTGTCTTTTCAGTGTCTTGCAGTATTATTACAAACACATCTTGAGACGGTTTTGTTTTTCTCCCTTCAGTTGTGGTCTGTCTAGCTGTTTTGAATTCAAAGACACATCCGGTGTGAACAGCTCCATGCTCAATCTGGGTTTTTTTCTTTCTTTTTTTCTTCTTACTTTTTTATGTTATGTTATAATTGAAATCACTGTAAGTGTGTGTGACTCATTCATGCATAGAATTACCCATTTGGCTGAATCGTTTAACTAGTATTGTAGCCATAGATTTGATTAGGAAAATGACCCCCGCCCTTGTGTCTTGTTATCTGAATAGATCCAGAGTAGAACGGGAACGTGTGAACTCTGTTGACATCAAAGTGTTTCATCTTTACCATCATCATGACATCATCTCATTGGTTTGGCTTATCAGCTCACCTGCTGGGCTACAGGACCCCTGTCGTTACAGTTTCACACACTGGAAAGATACAACAAAAACCCTCCCGATTATATGTTGTTGTTGTAGTTTTGTGCTGTAAAGATATTTTAAACAAAATTATTAGTTTATGTAGATCTGTCTATCTATCTATCTATCTATCTATCTATCTATCTATCTATCTATCTATCTATCTATCTATCTATCTATCTATCTATCTATCTATCTATCTATCTATCTATCTATCTATCTATCTATCTGTCTGTCTGTCTGTCTGTCTGTCTGTCTATCTATCTATCTATCTATCTATCTATCTATCTATCTATCTATCTATCTATCTATCTATCTATCTATCTATCTATCTGTCTGTCTGTCTATCTATCTGCCTATCTCTTTGTCTGTCCATCCATCCATCCATCCATCCATCCATCCATCCATCCATCCATCCATCCATCCATCTATCTATCTATCTATCTATCTATCTATCTATCTATCTATCTATCTATCTATCTATCTATCTATCTATCTATCTATCTATCTATCTATCTATCTATCTATCTATCTGTCTGTCTATCTGTCTGTCTGTCTGTCTGTCTGTCTGTCTGTCTGTCTGTCTGTCTATCTGTCTGTCTCTTTGTCTGTCCATCCATCCATCCATCCATCCATCCATCCATCCATCCATCCATCCATCCATCCATCCATCCATCCATCCATCCATCCATCCATCCATCCATCCATCCATCCATCCATCCATCCATCCATTTCTAGATTTAATTTGACTCTGTTGTGGTTAGGGATTCAAATATATCTATAAAATAGTTATGGTATGTCAATAATTATGACAAGAACAACATTTCTGTAGTACAGAATAAATGACTCTACATTGACGTTTTGAGACTTCCCTTTTCATTTGAAGCCCTTGAACTAACCTAACAGTATTTCCTCTGATCAGGAGCGGTGGGGACAGGTCCGCCTTGACAGTCGCTATTTTTAGTCCGGCAGCAGAAGAGCTCTGAGATGACTCAAAATTAGGGTAGCGTCCAACATTCTGATCAAACCAGAGGAAATCCAAAACCATCTCGAGCATGTCCATAACTGGAGCGACCATTCGCCTGGGGAACGGCCTTTTAAAATTACAAAGCACAGAATCAGAAACAGGCAACATGGATGCCAGGTCTTCAAACGTGCCTTAGCCGTACTCTGTCACTGTTAGTAGCCAATGGGGCTTCTCTGTTTGTGTATGTCTTGAAGGGTAATCATCACTAAGCAGTGCTGATTACAGAGAAGCCATTATTCCTTCCTGAAAGAGACAGCGTTAAGATTTTCCTGCACCTACTCCAGGTATTAACTGAAGAGTTTAGTCTGGTAGCATTTGGGCAACTATTAGAATAATGAAAGAGTATGAGCGTTGAAGATGGCTAATCAGTGGCCAAACATGTTGGTAGCATTGAGATGTGGCACTGGCAAGCTGTCCCACAAGCCAATTTGCAACCTTCCATGATTCAGAGAAAATGTTAGAGAGAGAAGAAGAAAAAAAGCCATTTGTCTATTTTTCAAATTTCCATTTGTCTAATAATGTTTAAAAAGTCAGTATTAAAATATTTTGGCAAAGGACAATCTTTTTTCGTTTTTATTTTTTTCTTAAATTAGATCTCATCAAGAACTCATCTTGATTGTTTCTCCTAGTAATAACAGATTTTATTACATAATTACAAAGTCTGCAATTCAATTTAATATGAACACAGACATTTCTGATTTAATTCTTAAAGACTAAATAATCAGTGCCTTTCTGGACATTTTTATTTCTCCTTCTCTATCTGAGACAGTGCTGATGTTTAATCAAATGTTGCTTAGAAGAACTCTATTGAGGTTCCTGAGCCCTGAAAGACCAATGACATGTTTCTCTGGCCTACTGCTATTTTTATAAAGCTCGGATGAACTTAAAGTTGAAAGCTTTATCTATTGCAATCTGTTTCCCTAAAGCATGTTGACTCTGCAGGTCCCTATTTACTTTATTGAGGGGTGAAGACGACCCCAGGTCAATCCCACCTAAACATCTGAACTTAGATTGGAACGACTGATACTGCCGCACTTTATGGGACATCCTGAGAACACTTTCCAAACTCTGCCCCCATCTTACAAATCACTGTCTCCACTCAGCAACAGAAATAAGGCTCGGCTTCCTGTGCTGCAGTCCCAGAGGCTTTTCTCCTGTAACAAATGTTTCCTCTTTATAACAGCATTTGTTGTATCGGGTGTCTGATGGAGGAAGATATTCATACGGTCTCTTCTCAGAACTCATTACTGTGAACAACATCACCTGCACCAAATGAAGAGCTAAATAATAAAAAATAAAAAAAACGAAAGAAACTGCTCACAAGCCAAAGAAATCTGAAGCCAAGTCCTCATTAGAATTTTTTTTTTTTTTGAAAGGCTGATTTGTTAACAAAAAAGATTAGTGACTGTAGTCAGTGGAAAGCTGGTTTTCATATACAACGAGAGAGCGGCATCTGTTCCTTAAAACCTGTCAGGAATTCAAGCAGGAATTCAGAGCATAAATATACAAGAGAGAACTAAGTATTATATCTCAGAAATGTATGTTTTGATCAAAAATTACAGCTACACAAATGGTTGGGGCAAGTTGTCACACGTTCATTGGATACATGAAAAAAAATAGGCTGTTTAGCACCAGATTCCAAATACCTCCATGTAGTAGAGCATCTTTCACAAAAGGAAGTGAAAAGGGATCAGATGTAAACCTTACTTTAAGGAGGAAATTGTTAAAAAAAAAAAAAAAAGCTGTTAAAATGCTTCACTGTAACTTGTAATGAAAAAATATATTCTCAATGCAAAAGGTAATTTACTGTGAAAATCTATACTAAATATAATGTGTGTGTGTGTGTGTGTGTGTGTGTGTGTGTGTGTGTGTGTGTGTGTGTGTGTGTGTGTGTGTGTGTGTGTGTGTGTGTGTGTGTGTGTGTGTGTGTGCGTGTGTATGTATGTATGTATGTATGTATGTATGTATGTATGTATATATATATGTATATATATATATATATATATATATATATATATATATATATATATATATATATATATATATATATATATATATATATATATATATATATATATATATATATATATACAAGAAAATACAAAGTTTTGTTAAAATACTGTTACACTATTTTAAGGTATCATTATTACAGTGTAATTATATATTTAAGCACATACTTTAGGGTTAGGGTAGGATTAGGGTTTGGTCGAGGGTTAGTTGCATGTAATGATGTATCATTTACTGTTATTAGTATGGTAAGTACATGTAACGTATCAAGGACACTGTAAAATACTGTTTTTGTACAAAGTAAAATACTTTGTTTAGAATACAATAAGAGCACTCCAGAAGTCCCTGTTTGATGAATCATATTTAATTATATTTTAATCTTAATATTAATGTTTATTTTTCCATGTGGTGATACACTGATGGTGTGTAAAGGTAACACTGTATTTTTTTTATATGTTTCATATTGGAAAGGTCCATTTTTGAAAGCTGGTAACACCATTTTAGACATAACTACGGTATAAGTAACTTTTGTAACTAAATGTCACACTGTTAGCAATTTCTGTAAATTTCACATTAATTAACTGTAAAATGAACTGTATTTTAATGTAAGTTTCACAGTAAAAATATATATTACAAATTACTGTAAGATAAACTGTACTGTAAATAGTAATACAGTATTTTTACTGTACGTTAGTTTACAGTAAGTTACTGGCAACCAGCTGCCAGTAAGTTACTGTAATTTCTACAGGAAATTTTTTACAGTGCAACTACCAGTTATTATTAGTTGACTGTCTGATTAATATCTGCAAACACTTTATTGTGATGGTTCCCCAACAGACACTCTACTGACTATAACTAACTTTGCAAGTACGTGTCAAGTTATTCTACTAACAGTTTACAAGTCTACTGATATTCTAATGAGAGTTTGTCGACATGTAGCTGCAAAGTTAGTCAAATGTATAAAGTGGATCATCAAAATAACGTGTAACCCGAAGGCCTTTCTTTAACCACTTATGGTGATCATGAGTATGTTTTAAAGTACAGGCAAATGAAAATAGTAGGTTCGTTTATCAAAAGTAAGTTAATTAAAAGCAGTTTTATGAAATGTAAAACAATGAATAAAAAAATACAGGCTGCAAAGGGTCATCCCATAATGCCAAAAACAACATTTACAAGACTAGTGCATCAATTGCAAAAGCAGTTCGAGAAGAATGATACCTTTTTTGTCCGCAAAAGAGCATTCTGACTTTCTCTGTCTCTCCAACCAAGATGTCCAAACTGAAGGCATCACTGCTCGGCAAGTGTCCTCCACCCAAAGTGCCCTGCTTGCTATTATGTGTGTAACCCCATCCAGCTGTCTTGCATTCACACAACACAAACTGGACGTCTCAGCACGAATAGCATAGGCCCATGACGTTTAACAGCGGAGAGGGAAAGAGACATACGGAACAGTTTCAGAGCTCTGATGAACAGAGAAATATAAAAGCTGCGGAGATTTATGGGCTGAAGAACGCCAGAGCAGCTTCTGATGGGAGCAGCCTGCCTGTGACTTCTCAGATCTCGGGAAGTTCTGGGTGGATGATCAATTGCAAAGTTTGAAATCGCTAAACAGAAACTGATGGTTGGAGCGATTGAAATCGTCCCTTTTCTCTGTGTCGCAGGACGGTTAGCATGTAAGGTATGTTCTGGCTAAACGCAGATCCTGTCTTCTATCTCTGGTAGACCTGTCCAGACCCTTTCCCACACTCTTTTTTTGTCTTTTTATCCCTAGTTCCTGTTGTTGGGAAGTGTGCCAGCTTGGCCAGTGTGGTGCCAGAAAGACTTCACTGAAGAGAGAAAGGGGTGAGAATGTTTGAGGGGTGTTCACTCATATGGAGGAAAAAAGAATAACATGCATGGTAATAATAATAATAAAAATGATAATAGCAATTATGTGGTTATTAAAATCTGATTTGTGTTCTGCTGCGTGGATAATATTCCTCTCTCTGTTTAATCTTTCTCTACATTGTCTTCTTTAGCTCTCTCTTTCATTCTGTTCTGCGGTCTACATGTTGCTGTTTTTGGGGGTCTTTGATCTTTTACTGCTCTCTTTTCCCACTCTCGATCTCTCTCCCTCAATAAGTAAACTGTTTTTATCTTCCTTCCACCTTTTTTTATTCCCATCTTCCTTCTTTTAATGGGTTTCTCCCTTCCTGCTCTTTGGTTTGTTCTAGAGCTGAGATCTGGCAAAGCGGTGAAGCTGTAACTCTAACAAAAATGGAACACGTTATCATCTTTCTCATTGAATCGATGACGCCATAATCTGTGTGCCCCCCAAAAAAAGTGTTCAGATGAGGATGTGGCGCTTTTTCAGTTCAAACTGTTTCTCAATTTGAATATCAGTAGTGGTATAGTTAGGCCTAGTTTTTAGTTCCAATGGAAACCTGCCATTAAACAGCCTTATTATAAGTTTTACAGCAAGCAATTTTTGAAACACAAACTAATTCATGTCACAAAATGTCAAATGTACAACAAAAACTAGCAAGCAATTTTTTTGAATAAGAGAAATTATAGTTGAGAAATCTGACATTTTATTATTGTTGTTGTTGTGAATTAAATATAATATAACTAATATAATACAATATAATATAATATAATATAATATAATATAATATAATATAATATAATATAATATAATATAATATAATATAATATAATATAATATAATATAATATAATATAATATAATATAATATAATATAATATAATATAATATAATATCACCATCAACTTTTATGTTAGATGCGGTAACCATGATTAATCAATTTGCCAGCACTAAATAAAATAAATATAACTAAATAAAATAAATATGAATTGTAGAAGAAAAATAAGGAATAAACCAACCTAAAACTGAAATAATTATTATAATAAAAATGTCTTTTTCTTCTACAATTCACAACAACAATTATAAAATGTCAAATTTATCAACTATAATTTCTGTTATTAAAAAAATCTACATGTGAAATGTTGTTTATTTACAGTAAGGATCTTTGGTAATCCATGCCTTAGTTGAGAGATAATCAGACAGTAATTGCTCACACCTTTGCTCCCCCGAATATCTCTTTAAACTCTACAGGAGCAGAGGCGCATGGGGGGCCGTCAGTGGGGAAGCATCCCTACCGCTGACCCTCATCAGGCAAATCACAGAGAAGCCCTAAATCATACACACACACAGAAGCAGACTCTCGGAGCCAGAGGTATCGCTCAAACATTAGGGGTCATATTTACATTTGAGCTGTACCTACAAAAACATGCAAACATGTCCCTCTAGGAGGGAGAACTCTCACGCTGTGAATAGGAGAAAGGAAAACATTCCCCTGTGGTTCAGTGAGGCGGCCGGGTCTGTTCACCGAATCTGCTTCTAATTTGAAAATGAAAACGCAATCCATTCTGTACATACGTGATTTTACAAGAGAAACACCAACAGATCATTAACCATCCTTTGTGACGGTAGCTATAGAGTCAGTATGCTTGATTTGTATGGGTGCCGCTTAAGTAAAAGTGTTTCCACCAGCTCCAGCGCTCAGAAAGTGATGATGGAAATCTTCGTTACGGCTCTGAGCCCGAGCATGCTGACTTACATAGACACAGGCACACCCATTTGCACGCACACACACACACACACACACACACACACACACACACACACAGCTTCTGCAGATGAGGGATGCTGTGAGATCTTGTATTACTATGCATCAGCTGCTTTCAGGGGAAAGTATTTATTTGTTGGTAGTTTTTTCTTCTTTAGTTTCAAAAACAGCACATATTCCTGGCAGAGATTGCCTTCCTGTACTTTTAAACATAATTAAACAAACATGTCGGTATTGCAGTAATCTATCCGCTGCTAGCCAACTTCTAAACCTGCAGAATGTCAGGCTCAATCCTATTCAGATCACCCCGCAGGACTCCAACAGCTCACCGTGTTCAGTGGAAACATTTCAATAGAGCCGTTTCAGGACGACCCTTTCTGACCCTCACTTTCAGACCCACCTGTTTGGCAGTCTGCAAAGAAACAAAGCGAACAACCTTATATCTTATAAGTAAATATGCGTCCCTTTTGTCAACATCCATTCAAGATATTGAAATGAAAGTGTTTGCATAAAATTTGCATGTAAGATGTGTGCAAGTAAGCAATGAACACTGTAATATTGACTCCTCTGAAAGATCATAAACTAATGTCTAAAAAAAAGAAGCAAAATGACGTTTCGTATTGTTTTATTATGACAGACAGATTGCTGCTCGCAGCTTGGTCTAATATCTCTGCATATTAGGGCAAACACATGCCAACAAGTGTTGATACAAAGAGAGAAAAAAATAGAAAGTAAGAAAATCTCCGGCCTCTCTGCTGTCTTGTAAAATGCATGAACGCCTACATTATTGTGCAACCGCTCTGATTTATTTTGGCTTTTATTTTTATGGCTCCATATGTACTTCCTCTCTGCATTAGAGGGCCAAAATATGAACCATCAGTGGCAGCCAAGCCGAAGTTTGAATTCTTCAGCAATGTGCTAAACATTCGGGCCCAGAAAGCCTAAACAACAAGGACGGTTAAATGCTACCCACACTGGTATCAGTTATTTATAGGAAGGGCTGGTGCAGAACAAGAAACTCCAAGTGTTAGAATACAGCAGGATGTGTCATGTTAACACTCTCGCAGGATTTTAATCATATGCCTTATGCACTACTGTTCAAAAGTTTGGTCTCAGAAAGATTTTCTTTAAAGAAATGAATATTTTTGTTCAGCACGGAGGCTTTAAATTCATCAAAAGTGACAGTAAAGGTGTTTCTAGTGTTACAAAAGATTTCTATTTCAAACCGGTGCTGTTTTTTTGAAATTTATATTCATCATAGAATCCTGATTTTTTTTAAATCTTGGTTTCAACAAAAATAATAAGCAGCATAACTGTTTTCAGCATTAATAATAAATAAAATAATCTGCATATTAGAATGATTTCTGAAGGATCATAAGAGTAATGATGCTGACAATTACATAAAATATATATATTAGAGTATTTTTTTTTTATATTTACAGTTTTTCTCAGTCGCTTTCGTACATTTCTCACATCACTATGTGAAGTTTTATTTACTAATTTCGGGAGGAGCATGTTCAGATAATTAAACCTAACTAAACAATGGAACACGTCAGATAATGTAACCTAACTAAGCCCCAGTGGAGCATGTCCAGATAATTAAACCTAATTAAACACGAGTGGAGCATACTAAGATAATCAATTTAATCAACAACAGGAGGAGTGTATATATACAGCTGTCCTACCTTCCTTCCTTTGACCGTTTCTTAGCTTCCCTCCACCACCCCATCTCCTCACTTTGATTTAATAAAACTGGACCCATTTTATGTTAGGTGGCTTTAACTACTTTGTACTAACATTGTAATTAATAATTTGATACAATGCACTTATTGTGTACATACATGTTTTTACATTGTACTTACATTTTAAAAATTCCTGCATGTAATTACGTCTGTAATTACTTTCTGTAGTTACATTTGTAATTACACAGTTGGCACTTCCCTTACACCTCACCCTACCCTTAAACTTACCCATCCCACCACACCTGTCCCTAACTCTACCCGTATCCCATCTCAATATCAGCAAAAGTGCTTTGAAATACAATTTGAACACTTAAGGCCACCTAATATAAAGTGGGGCCATAAAACTCTTATTAGATTTCTACAAAATCTAATACAAAACAGTCTAGTTTTAGACTGTCTGTTTAATACTCTGGGTTCAGGCAAAAAATTCAGAGCACGGAGCCCTCCTCTGGACAGCACGCCAAATACGCATAATCTTTACTCTGTTTAATTTGATGTAAGTGTGAACTCATGAATTACATTTGCACAACAGTTAGTTCAACCAACACACATTTAGTCATTTGTGCACATCATAGTAGCAGTTTCTCGTTCATTCCAACAAATTGCAAATGCTTTTGGAAATACATCAGTTGCTTTCATACAACTCTGCTGTTTTATAACATTATCATTTGCTTATGTCATGTCAGTCAAAATGAACTATACTTGTGAGTGCTGAATAGTCATCCCATATAAAACTAACAGTCCTCATTTCATTGCTTGATTCATTACATACAAAAATGTGGAACTAGTTTTAAAAATCTGTCAAGCTAATTTTACCCATTTTTTTTAAATCAATATTTTCTTTTTATTTATATTTAGTAAAATGTCAGCTAAATTGAAAAAATGATCTCAGGTGAATCTCAACTTTGATTGATGAGAGGGGGTGTGTGTAGCATTACAGTTTTTCTCAATCGATTTGGTTCATTTCTCCAAATTCAGGTAACTGCTCTCAAAACATTTAACACAGTGTTCTCTACAATTTGTAATTGTCCAAAACATATACTAAATTCTCCTTCATTTCATACAAATTACAAGTCAAAAGCATAATTTTCTCAAAACACTGTGCACAAAATTCCCTAATGTTACCACAGCAGTTCATACAGCCTAACCAAAAACATTTGCAGCTTTTTCATTGGTCTTCACAAAGATCACAAGCATTTTTGTACCTTTTTCAAAACTCAACAAACAAAACTTTGAATTTTAAAATAGTCAGTATATCCTCAGTTAACCCCAAATTGATATCTGATCAGTTAGTAATACACACAACACAGGAAATGCAAATATCCAAATTGTTATAACAGCTATCTCAATTACAAAAACTATTAAACAACAACAACAATATTTGGGACAGAAATAGGTGTAGGCGTGAGATGTTTTGGAGAGGATAGAGGAAGGGTAATATTGAGAAGGAGAAGAACAGTGGGTGAGATAAAAAGAGATTAGGGGACAGGGATAGTTAGAAAGAGGAGATGGAGCAAGAAGAACTGAGGATGTAGGAAGATGAGTAGAGGGAGAAGAGATGGTAGAGTGGAAGGCAATGGCATTAGTGAAAAGAGCAAGAGAATAAAATATAAGAAGACATGGACAGAGGGGAAGGGGAGAGCGAAATGTAACAGGAGGGGGGAGAGGTAGAAGGATTGGGTACAGACAAGTTACAAATGAAATCAGAGCCACCCTAACTGATCATGTCATAAAGGACGGTCTGTACTTGAGCGAGACTGGACAGAAAGTTCCCTCTAGTATAAACATCATGCCACAGTCAATGTCCCTGGACAACAAGTGCTGCAATCCACTGGTGTTGTGGTGGCACAACACAGAAAGGCTTCTACATGTGTTAAACTCCCTCAATGAAAGCACAGCTACATCTATCTATCTATCTATCTATCTATCTATCTATCTATCTATCTATCTATCTATCTATCTATCTATCTATCTATCTATCTATCTATCTATCTATCTATCTATCTATCTATCTATCTATCTATCTATCTATCTATCTATCTATCTATCTATCTATCTATCTATCTATCTATTCATTTATTCTGTCATTTATTGGGAGAAAAGTTACATTTAGTTTCATTGTTATGAAATAAACTCATCATTAAATAACTTTAAAGAACACAATTAAAGAACATGAAAAATGTATATTTTCATTCATGTATTTGTGTATCTACAGCTGTATTTTTTATTAAATCAACAGAGAACACACTTGTAGTTTTAATTTTAGTATTTGTTTTTGATAAATTGATTAATAGAATAAACTGCAGTGCTTCATTGTGCAGTGAATACCGAACGGTTTTGCCAACATAAGAATGTGTTTAGTTTGCTTTGTTAATAGTTTTGAGAGCAACTATATTCATTTGGAGAAATGTGTCAAAACGATTGAGAAAAACTGTAGTTCGTGTTCAGATGTAGTTTATGTTTGCTGTAAATAAGGGTGTATTTTTTATTTTTCACAATGCGTGAACAAATTAGAATTGCAAAGAGCATATGCAGTATAAATGTGAAACATACATATTCAGCGTCTTGTACTCAGTTACCTCACTAAATACAGTAATGTATAAATGTACTGTATTTTTCAAATGGCTGTGCAAATAGTATATAGTGCTGTCTTGAACATTTTCAGGTATTGTCACCAAGATCTGACTTTTTTGAGAGTAAACTGTCATAATGAAAACATGACAAAGACGATCTTGTTCATAAACAACGGCGTCAGGACTTTTCATCTTGATGACGCTGACACTTTCATTGACATGAATACTTGCTTTTGAGGAATGAGCTATCCATTTTGCAGTTTGTAGAACTGCATTAACTGTTGTGCAAATGTAAATAGTGCTGTGAGAATTTCACCAAAGCGACTGAGAAAAACTGTAACCGTATTATTGCTTTTACTGTATTTTTGATAGATAGATAGATAGATAGATAGATAGATAGATAGATAGATAGATAGATAGATAGATAGATAGATAGATAGATAGATAGATAGATAGATAGATAGATAGATAGATAGATAGATAGATAGATAGATAGATAGATAGATAGATAGATAGATAGATAGATAGATAGATAGATAGATAGATAGATAGATAGATAGATAGATGTAGCTGTGCTCTCACACTTTAGTTAATGATATGGATGAGATACATGAAATGGAGAACAGGTACAGATATAATAATTGCGTTTGTCTTTATGAGTTTGTCAGAGCGTAACCGTCAGTCACAATCACTTTCGATCACCTTCACCTCCGCCATGTGTGTAGTCTGTGGTCAGCCAGGCCTCTGATTAGTACGGTGAGAGTGATTGTGTTCAGGTTTAATGAACAGACCGCGGGACGGTAGACGGCACACACCATCTCTACCATGTAACAGAATCCACTGTGACAAATTGACCCAACTTCTCAACAAGAGGCCAGCAGAGTGCTGCAATTCTCCCTGAGACCTGAACGTTGGAATATGTACTTTTTTTCTCTTTCTTTTGACTCCATTACTGCTGAACACAAACTGATACTGGCAAAATTGTTTATTCCTCTCGTTTTCTTGTAATATGCTTGTCTGCTCAATCACTTAGACAAACATTTGATTTCTCTTTCTGCTCTGTCTGGCCGTTTTACTTTTCTTTCTACAAACATTTTCCTTTTTCTATGTGTATTTAACGTTGCAACACAGAACAGCTAGTTACACATGTCCATGAGAAAAATAGAGTTCACATACATCAAAGCATGACAAATCTAAAATTTATCAGAAGATCTTGACAGACCAGAGAGAATATTTTTGTCACATTTAACGTGGGGAATAGCTGCATAATTATACAGAATTTATTTAAATTCATTAAGAGTAATGTAATCCCATTGGCCTTTAAAGCATGTTAAAAAAAAACCTTTCATGTTTAGCAAACAAATGGTGTGCAGCATATGTACAATGTTTTAAATGGTGTGCATTCAATTTCTGTTAAAATCTGCAGAGCTTTCAGCTTTTTATATTTGAATAGTTAACCCTGGGTCATTATATACCCTGTGTAAAGAGAATCCTGGGTTATCTTTATTCACGTTTCACACTGCTCATAATTAACCCAGGGTTAACAATTAATCCTGGGTATACTGTATTCATAAACTGACGTTTCACATTGTACATTACAAAACCCAGGGTTAAAGTTCTTTGCATATTTGCAGTGTCAGTGTCAGTGTCATTGATGGGAGAAATGCAACACGCAGCCTGTTTACATAAAAACACTAACATTGCGCATCACTTGCCTCCGCTTCACGTCAGGATCCTTATCACTCTGTCGGGGTTTATTCTGCGATAACAACCGGCCGGGTGTACATTATCCCGCTTATTACACTGCTAGCAGTTACTTGTCTCAAGTAAATTAGACACAAAATATTGTCTTGAGTTTAAATATTTTATTAGCTCTTACGCAAAGCTTCTTCGAAGAAAAACAGTTCCAAACTGCTTTAAGCCTTTATCTATTGCTGAAAAGATTTGTTTAGTTTTTGTACCATATTTGTTGAAATGAATGCTGAAAGGCATAGTTGACCCATAAATTACAATTAGCCCATGATTCACTCACCCTCAAGTCATCCTAGGTGTATGACATTATTCTTTCAGACGAATAAAATCAGTTATATTTAAAAAGTCCTGGCTAATACAAGCTTTGGCAGTAGTTGTACCTCTGTTTTTGCATCTGCCCGTCAAATAACATGCTCCACATGGCTCTGGGGGCTTCTGAAGCGAATCGCAGCATTTGTGTAAGAAAAATGTCCATATTTAAAACTTAAAGCTCCGGCCGATGGCCTTCAGTGGAAAAAGTGTTAAAAGTTCCTTCTCGAAATTCAAGATACGTACGGCCTTTTGAACTGCAGAGGCACTTTCCTCATTTTCCCCATGGTTTGAATCCGGATGCGATCGGATGAAATGACTTTATTAAACCCCCCAGGGCCGTGTGGAGCACGTTATTTGACGGACAGATGCATTTGTTATGGCCTTCAAAAACAGAGCTACATCTACTGTCATTAAAAAGCTTGGATTCGCCAGGACTTTTCAAATATAACTCAATTTTTCAAATATAATGATTTTATTCATCTGAAAGAAGAATGTCACACATAGGATGACTCAATGGTGAGTAAATCATGAGTAAACACCTTGAGGTCTTCTTCCATTGTAACCCGTGGTGGTTAAGTGTTTCAGTCACACGATGGCACCAGACAGTTGAAGACAGCGGAGTGACACTTAAGCATATAAGTAGTACCGGTCAAGATAACCAGATGAGCGGTGTGTTATGCAATTTTGGCGGTTGTTATATGGGAATAACATGGAATAGCATATCGCTGGAATTGACATTTGGGGCTATAAATGTAAGAATGAAATGGTCTTTTTCACTCAAATTGTCACGGTGTCACTGTCTAAAGCGCGCAAATATGTATATGATTGGCTGTCTCTTGCTAAGTGTCTAGATGGCTTTTCACACTGCGCTTAAAGGGTTAGTTCACACAAAAATGAAAATTAGATATTTATCTGCTTACCCCAAGTGCATCCAATATGTAGGCGTCTTAGTTAAACATAAATGAAGATTTTTAACTCCAACCCTTGCTGTGTGTCAGTCATATAATGGTGTGAATAGGTAACAATTCTATGAAAGCAAAACAAACAAAAAAACATGCTTAGGCAAGGTGCACACAAACCCTGCTGCTTCTTAAGAAACAAACCGATCACTTTCTCTTCCGTCTGGTAAGGTCAAATTAGTGCGATCATAGACATATATTATGTAGATTCCTCATTCGACCGTGCATCCGTGCAGGCACTAATGAGGAATCTATATATTTATATACAGTCTTGTTCAAAATAATAGCAGTACAATGTGACTAACCAGAATAATCAAGGTTTTTAGTATATTTTTTATTGCTACGTGGCAAACAAGTTACCAGTAGGTTCAGTAGATTCTCAGAAAACAAATGAGACCCAGCATTCATGATATGCACGCTCTTAAGGCTGTGCAATTGGGCAATTAGTTGAATTAGTTGAAAGGGGTGTGTTCAAAAAAATAGCAGTGTGGCATTCAATCACTGAGGTCATCAATTTTGTGAAGAAACAGGTGTGAATCAGGTGGCCCCTATTTAAGGATGAAGCCAACACTTGTTGAACATGCATTTGAAAGCTGAGGAAAATGGGTCGTTCAAGACATTGTTCAGAAGAACAGCGTACTTTGATTAAAAAGTTGATTAGAGAGGGGAAAACCTATAAAGAGGTGCAAAAAATGATAGGCTGTTCAGCTAAAATGATCTCCAATGCCTTAAAATGGAGAGCAAAACCAGAGAGACGTGGAAGAAAACGGAAGACAACCATCAAAATGGATAGAAGAATAACCAGAATGGCAAAGGCTCAGCCAATGATCACCTCCAGGATGATCAAAGACAGTCTGGAGTTACCTGTAAGTACTATGACAGTTAGAAGACGTCTGTGTGAAGCTAATCTATTTTCAAGAATCCCCCGCAAAGTCCCTCTGTTAAAAAAAAGGCATGTGCAGAAGAGGTTACAATTTGCCAAAGAACACATCAACTGGCCTAAAGAGAAATGGAGGAACATTTTGTGGACTGATGAGAGTAAAATTGTTCTTTTTGGGTCCAAGGGCCACAGGCAGTTTGTGAGACGACCCCCAAACTCTGAATTCAAGCCACAGTACACAGTGAAGACAGTGAAGCATGGAGGTGCAAGCATCATGATATGGGCATGTTTCTCCTACTATGGTGTTGGGCCTATTTATCGCATACGAGGGATCATGGATCAGTTTGCATATGTTAAAATACTTGAAGAGGTCATGTTGCCCTATGCTGAAGAGGACATGCCCTTGAAACGGTTGTTTCAACAAGACAATGACCCAAAACACACTAGTAAACGGGCAAAGTCTTGGTTCCAGACCAACAAAATTAATGTTATGGAGTGGCCAGCCCAATCTCCAGACCTTAATCCAATTGAGAACTTGTGGGGTGATATCAAAAATGCTGTTTCTGAAGCAAAACCAAGAAATGTGAATGAATTGTGGAATGTTGTTAAAGAATCATGGAGTGGAATAACAGCTGAGAGGTGCCACAAGTTGGTTGACTCCATGCCACACAGATGTCAAGCAGTTTTAAAAAACTGTGGTCATACAACTAAATATTAGTTTAGTGATTCACAGGATTGCTAAATCCCAGAAAAAATTTTTTTTTTGTACAAAATAGTTTTGAGTTTGTACAGTCAAAGGTAGACACTGCTATTTTTTTGAACACACCCCTTTCAACTAATTGCCCAATTGCACAGCCTTAAGAGCGTGCATATCATGAATGCTGGGTCTTGTTTGTTTTCTGTCAATCTACTGAACCTACTGGTAACTTGTTTGCCACGTAGCAATAAAAAATATACTAAAAACCTTGATTATTCTGGTTAGTCACATTGTACTGCTATTATTTTGAACAAGACTGTATATATGATCACACCAGTTTGACCATACAAGACGGAAGTAATAGCTGATGGGAAAACTTGATGAGACTCGTCAGTATCTGAGGTAAAAAAATAACATAACTACTCTTCGGTTTCTCACAGATTTGTGTCTTAAGACATCAACGTGTGGTCAGGAGCAGCAGGGGTTGTGTGCACCTTGTCTAAGCATGTTTTTTTGTTTTGCTTTCATAGAATTGTTACCTATTCACACCATTATATGACATACACACAGCAATGGTTGGAGTTAAAAATCTTCATTTGTGTTCTATACTAAAGAAACAAAGACGCCTACATGTTGGATGCACTTGGGGTAAGCAGATAAACATCTAATTTTCATTTTTGGTTGAACTAACCCTTTATACGTTAACAAGGTTATCGTCATTCTAAAAGTCGCTTTTAACCGAGGGGAAAGGAGCATTTCACACTTGTAATTTAGATGTGGGAATAGCATTAATTTTTACCCGGGGTTATGAAACCCTGCTTACCCAAGGTTAGCACAGCTTTTGCCAAACTTGTACAGTGTTAAACGAGGTGGTGTTAGAATGTTACAACTAGATGCTTAGCAACCGACAACCAATTGCATGCCTTACATTCACGGGCTCATGAAAACAGTGTGATCAACCAAAAAAAGATATATATTTTTTAATATTGCATGCAGGACATTATAGTTAATTTATGTAAGTGAGGATAGCAAAATAAAATAAAAAAATGTTATACCCAAAATGTCTTCATACAGTGGACTACCAGTACAACTGATACAAATTTGGAACCAAGCAGACACTTTGACCTGACCATGTTTTGACCTGACCACAGCCTGAACAAAATGAAGCACTGCTTGGTCATTGGTATTATCTATCTGGTTGATTGTGTCACGGTGTGTAGTGCAGCAGAGATGAGGAGATCCAGAACTTCCAAACAGATGGGCTTTTATTATTTAAGAATAGCTGAACAGAACACCAAACACCACAAATCAGACTTTAGACTAGAACATGGAGTGCCTACACAAGAGGAACTTAAATAGGGAACCAAACCGGGTAAATAAACAAGACACAGCTGGGACAGAATTAACTAATGAGGGTATAACCAAGGAGACAAGTGCAAACACAACGGAAACAGACTAGACATGTGACAGATTGTAATCCATTACATACCTTTCTATCAAAGTTATCTGACATTGTCAAGATGAATTTGCTCTGACACAGTTTAACTGAGAGTTCTTGTCACATTTTATTACAATTTTCGAAACTACAGTGAATAACGTGATGATGTGAGAAAATGTTGAAGGTTTGAATGTATATAAATAGTGGAAAACGTGACAATTGGAGTGAAGAAGAGATCGTTTCATTCTTACCTTTATATTTATTACAGTCAGCAATGTGTAATAATTTGAATGCTAGAGCCTTTATGTAAGCAGGTCACGTTCCGCATTTGTCCAGTCAGTAACACGCACACTGAAAATATGAAAAATAAAAACGTTAACCCAGGGTTTAGGAAGGTGTAATGTGAAACGGCAGTTTATGAATACCCATGATTACCTGTTAACCCCAGTAATAGTACAAGCAGTGTGAAACGTGAATAAAAATAAACCAGGGTTCCGTTTAAACTGGGGATTAGAATGACCCAGGGTTAACTATGTCAAGTGGGAAAAGGCCTAAACTGTGACGTACTAACATTGCATTGTTTCACACTTGTACAAGTTTGGCACAGCAAAGCGGAGTTAACACTGCAAAAGCTGTGCTAACCCTGCTCCAGAGCAGGGTTTCATAACCCTGGGTAAAAAGTGGTGCTAACCCCACTTCTAAATTACAAGTGTGAAACATTCCTTTTCCCGGAGTTAAAAGCAGTGTTTAGAACGAACATAACCTGGTGTTAAGTGCAGTGTGAAAAAAATGGGATAAAATGGAAACAAAGGACAACAGGACATTTCTCAAGGCAAATCATTCCCATGAATCACTGAATCGGTGAGATCAGTGCCAGCTAAATAGGTTTTGATATATAACCATGCTTTGACAGGGGCCTAACTAACAAATTTAACATTTTAACTCTATTTCTTCCCTTAGGTCTCATTTTGGTCTTATTCTTTTCTGACGGAAATATTATTTCATCTGTTCTCAGATAAAATACATTTTGTTTTTTTATCAGCCCAGCCCTGTTTTCAGTTCTCATGCCCCTCTCTGTTGGATTCTAGTCCCCTAGATTTGTTTAAGATGAAGATATTTGCCATTTGCGTCTCATACACAAGTAATCATTATTTTAAACATGAATCCAGCCACTTGAGAGGCAATAAAAAGTAATGTTTCTCTTGTTTGCTGAGCAAATTTACAGGTGGAGTTTCGACATGTGACACCGGTGAGCCAGGGTTCATGTAAGAGTGTCCCTAATGACCAATTAAGCGATTTATTTAATCGTTTGCCTTATTTCAACTCAACCTGCCAAACAGTAATGTGTTGAGCCAGAGAGTACGGGGGTGTAATAACTTGTTTGAGGCTGCGCATACATCGAAGGGTCCTTCCAAAGGTCTGTGAAACTGGCGCTAGTGAAACTGTGAAACTAGTGCTTCAAATATCAGACTGAACTAGAGTAAGACTCGTTCCGCCCATTTGTCCCGGTGGGGGAAAAAAGTTTTATGAGAGCACTCAGTGTGCTGATTTAAATGTTATTTGTCTTTTCTTCCATTAAATAACTAAACGCAAGGTAAATAGCACCACACAATACAACAGTTTATATGTAAGATGTTGGTCATGAGGAATTCCTCACCGCTTATTGAAAATGGCACTATTGCTTTTAAACAAGGACTTTTTATTAATGACGTACATTGTATGCTGCCAATAGCCCATGAGCTAGAAGAACCTTTCTTTAGCGGGTGCTTATGTGTGGTGTGCATGCACAGAATATTGGTTTATTTGCAAATGTGCTTTGTGTAAACTTTCAGGCTGCCGTAAGACATCGGATTGTGCTTTTAAACGGGAACAAACTGAATCGAGAATCACCGGGTCACACTGATTTCCACTATATGAAACTTTATACCTACAGGACACTAAGGAAATTTCTGCTTAATCAAAAACAAACTGCACACACGTTTTGCATTTGATGATATCAACGGTTAAATTTAATCAAACAGCAATGATTAACTGTAAACAGTTTGTGTCATAGCGCTAAAATCGAACTATTTATTTACTCCGTCTCTATTTTAGCATTGTGAAATGAGAGGTTTCTTGGTTGAATAGGGGTGAGCTCCATTAGGATATTTAAAACTGGAACCAAATAGTCTCTCATTGTCCAAACGTTCAATATCTGCCCTTCAGCTTTGATATGGACGCTTGATAAATTAAAGGGCCGACGCAATGGTCTTTAAATGAGCTGAAATTACCGAGCAAACTGCAAACAGGGCCGGTTTACCCTGCAGTCTTTGACCAATAATGCCTTGGATTTCGCTCCAGGGGTAATTGCTTTCCTTCTCTCTGGCATGCTTTGACTTTTCTCAAGGCTCCGCACCCAGTCAAATCATACTTCAATTATATTCCCCCTTGTTTCTTGAAATTATATCATAAACTGGTTTTATTGCAATAAATTTGTATTTCATCAAATAAAACTGAACTTCGGGCATGGGAACACTTCTGTGCCGGGATCAGACAGGTCTGAGGTAATGTGCGGTGTTGGACAAATATCCTCCACCACCACTGAGCATTTGATATACACTTTATTGCTTGATAAATAGAGGCATTTCACCTGTTTAATCTTTAATTTGATTCGTATTGTTAGCCTAATTTCTTTGTTTACGGTTTTTGTTACACTGACCCACTGCTTCAGTTCAGCAGGAGCCACTTTACTCACTGATTTCTCTGCCCATGTGCCTCTCACATGAGATCCAAAAGCATTTTTCTGCTTATTATCGGTAATTTCACTTTCAAACACGCATTTACAAATGCACACTGCGCATTTGAAACCAATCCGGCTGATTTGTAATTTCAGTCTCTCTATTGATAGCTCAGTAATTAAAGGGACGCATTCGAATTTCTGCAGGTGAAACATTCTGCTCGCTTTACCACAGTAGTGTAAAGGAACTTTAGAGGTTTACAATATGGTCGTGATCATGTGGTTGCCCTTACAGAAGCCACACACTCGGTGTATATCATTATTGGACAGCTGTTCTGCAATTACACTTGCCTTTCCTGCCCGATCTTTAACAAGATGAAATGTCTCTGGTTAATAAAAGTTTCAGATTCGGTCTACGTTTACTTATATAGGCTACTCACATTGAGCCGTTTCATGCGTCTCTGAGCCACAAACCTCATTTCAGCACGGAGTAATTTGTCTTAATTTAGACGATTGCTTCCGCAATAAACATCAGCCTCAGTGAAGACACTTGCCGAATGAAATCAGCTCCGAACTGAAAATGACACCCGGTCGAAATGCTGTTGTTCAGATTTTTACCTCAGACATGACCCCGAATCCATGCCGAGTTAAATTATGTCTGTAACCAAAAACAAAGATGTTGAGGTTTGTTCTGAAATCGTTGGGCTATTACTGGGCCTGAATGTTTCCCAGCCCGGTCAGCTCTAATGAGAGCTAAGCTTTCACTTGTGCCTCTGCATAAAATAAAAGTCACATCAAATTTAAGAGAAATATCTGACCGAGCTGAGGTGCATTACGGCAGCTGGCACTTACACAGTCAGATTTTTTTTTTTAAACCTAGCAATGTTAATAGTATTATTATGATATATTGCTTATTTAGGCTTTAAAGCTTTATAATGTGTGAATGTGCGTGTCACTGATTCTTTAGGTCATTCCAGGGAGCGTAGGAACAATTTGAAAAGTGGATTGGACATATTAAGGCCTTTGAAAACCACTGAATATCTCCCAAAAACAGTTTATGGATCATTCCATTGTTATTCAATTTGCTTTTGACTAATACACATTATAATTTACACTCTCTTTCACAGCCTCCCCTTTCTCTCATAAACTCATGCAACATTTTACCCCAAAATCACCTCTTGCACAGACACTCTTTCCTGTTGTACAGCTGAAAGTCTTATTTGTATAGTGTGCAGTTGACAGTGACATTGTGTCCGGTTGAGTGTAAAGGTCACACAGTCACTGACCAATTTCACCAGGACCATCTTTTACCTCCTTGCTCTGACTTCCTCTTTGTGTGTGTCTGCGTGTTTACGTTTCTGAGTAATGTTACAGTAGTATTTTTTTTTTTTTTTAATTCTCTAAGTTTAAGTTATTTTGTGTTCATTTAAAATGAATATTTTAATGATTGTTTGTATTTTATGCCTTTGTTGTATGGGAAAAGCATAGAAAACTGTAATGCTCAAAAATTTTGATATCCGCAATAACTTTTTTACAGACCCTTTTTGGTGAAAATCAAGCTTTTGGTGTTGTTTATACACTGATCAGGAGTAACATTATGACCCCCTATTAATATTCTAATATTGTGTTGGTCCCCGTTTTGCTGCCGAAACAGTCCTGACCTATCGAGGCATGGACTCGGTGTAAATCATTAATAGAGCCCTGAATGTGTGCTGTGTCTGTATCTGGCACCAAGAGGTTAGTAGAAGATCCGAGGTGGGGACTCCAACTTATTTGTTTTAGCACATCCCATAGATGATCGATTGGATTGAGATCTGGGGATTTTTTTTATCCTGCTGAATGAAGCCACAGCCTCCAAAAATGCTTTGGTAGGTAGTCCGTGTCAAAGTAACATCCACATGGATGGCAGGACACAATGTTTCCCAGCAGAACATTGGCCAAAGCATCACAATGCCTCCACCAGCTTGCCTTCTTCCCATAGTGGATCCTGATGCCATGTGTTCCTTAGGTAAGCAACTCACGTTCACCCGGCCTTCCACATGATGTAAAGGAAAGCATGATTCATCAGACCAGGCCATCTTCTTCCATTGATCCATGGTCCAGTTCTTAAGCTCACATGCCCACTGTTGGTGCTCTCGGTGGTGGACAGGGGTCAGAATGGGCACCATGACTGGTCTGTGGCTATAATACTGCTCCATACACAACAAACTGTGATGCACTGTGTATTCTGACACCTTTCTATTAGAACCTGCATTAACTTCTTGAGCAATTTGTGCTACAGTTGCTTGTCTGTTTGCTCGGATCACACATACCAGCTTTCGCTCTCCACGTGCATCAATGAGCCTTGGCCACCCTGTCTCTGGTTCACCACTATTCCCTCTTTGGGCCGATTTTGATAGATACTGACCACTGTAGACCAGGAACACCCTATAAGATCTGCAGTTTTGGAGATGCTCTGACCCAGTAGTCTAGCCTTCACAATTTGGCCCTTGTCAAACTCCCTCAAATCCTTACACTTGCCCATTTTCTCAGTTTCTAACATCTCAACTTTGAGGAGAAAATGTTCATTTGCTGCCTAATATATCCCATCCACTAACAGGTGCCATGATGAAGAGATAATAAGTGTTATTCACTGGTCATAATGTTGCCTAATTGGTGTATGTCTATGTAGTGTTTTTAATATACTTTGTGTTAAAAATGTGGCTTGAAATCATCCTGTGTTTCTTACGTCACAAACTACCTTGTAACAAATCACGTCATCAACCTGTGTCAGCGTTTACTACGGTAAGGTTGAAAAAGTGGATCAGGTAGCTGCAGTGAATGAGTGGAGGCGGGGCTAATTTGCATATTTATATATCCATGTATACTAAATTAAGCAAGGGTGGTTACATTCAATCAATTTTATGGCATGAAGAAATTTTATTCACGGGATAAAAACTTTCAATTATGAAATATGTCATTTTGCTGATCAACGATGAGGTTTAAGGGATACAGGTATTGACTAGAGGGGGACTTTAAGCTTCTTTAAGAAACCAAACCTTCAGTAAAGAATATCCTCCTTATGTGTAATTTTCAGGTTTATATGAGCATGTTTTATCTTTCTAATGTTTGAGAATGTTTTCATTGACTAACCAATGACCTTTCTGAACTTCAATGTCAATTTACACCCACTCAGTTTAAAGTTATACATTTTACACGATAATGACTGATATGATGTTTAAGATCATAGTGTAAAGCTTGATATCCTCCTATACTGGTATAAACTCTGTAAATGTGTGTGTGTTTGCATTTGTGTGTGTGTTAGAGTTTTAATGGCCACATCTTGCAGGCTTCACTTCCTCTTCCTCCTGTCTGAGGAAGCCATGTACTCAGGAGGCCTGTGTGTGTCCGTCTGTCTGTCAGTGTGTCCTCTCTCCATCCTGCTGGCCTGCACTTCACCCCATCCTGTGCATGTGCACTGTGGCCCACTCTTATGTGTGTGTCACCTGCTCCTGAGTGTTAAATGTGTCATCGTAGAGCCACTGTCTGTCACTGCAGTTGACCTCTTGAACATCTCACTAAATCATACATCAGCCACATATGCTGAGAATGTTCTCAGTGCTTGTGAGTCCAGCTGATGTATTCGGTGTTGCAACACTGCATGAGCAATGTTTAGATTTACAGGAACATGGTGGTGGTGTTATTATTTGATTCAGTTGCATCAGCGCTCACTCATGGGGTGTAAAATGTTTTGAAGTCGAAGTAATGGGGCAAGTCTGAGTGTGTGTGTGTGTGTGTGTGTGTGTGTGTGTGTGTGTGTGTGTGTGTTCCTGACTCTCTTTCGGCAGAGGGTCAGTTGGAGATGCTGATGGACTGATGTGTTCCGGGCAGCCAGAAGAATGAAGGACGGGGCACACCTCCATCCTGTAACCTCCCTCTCTCTCCTCCTCCTCCTCCTCCTTCTGTCCTTATTTCTAACCCTTAGTTGACTTGTTCTAAAAATGTATTGCATCAAACCTAACAAAGTGATGCTGCTGCAATGTATACCATATCTGAAGCATGCCACATAGAGAGTTTTTGTTTAAAGAATATAATGAATATTTCTGTCAAAACTTCCAGTCAGATGTTCCTTTAAACTTTGAGTGTTTATGCATGCATATGTATTTATTTTCCGAAGCTTGGGAAGCCAAAAGTACCTGAGAATTAGCCCTGATATGTGATGAAATGTTCTGGTTAAACCATCTCATATTTAAATAGTGCTCGTCTTCATACTTTTGGGGGAAATGGGGGATTTTAGGTGAAGGTTTACTGTTACAGCGGTTTTGAGATTGCAGTCAACTTGGGAAGTATATAATTATAAAGAAAAACATATTTACTTTTTTTTCCTTTGGAGGAATCTTTGTTTCCTCAGGCTTAGCTCTTCAGCTCTCTCTCTCTCTCTCTCTCTCTCTCTCTCTCTCTCTCTCTCTCTCTCTCTCTCTCTCTCTCTCTCTCTCTCTCTCTCTCTCTCTCTCTCTCTCTCTCTCTCTCTCTCTCTCTCTCTCTCTCTCTCTCTCTCTCTCTCAATGCGCTGGATTTTAGATTACAGTTTTTAATTCATACACAGTGCTCTCTTTCTTTTCATCTCTTCCTTTTTCCTGCTGTCAGAAAGGTTAAACTTCAAGGAGGTACTGTATGTGTTGTCATATAATGAAACATTTACCCATGATGCACATCTGATTAAAAAAAAACTATATATAGACTTACCTAAAGGATTATTAGGAACACCTGTTCAATTTCTCATTAATGCAATTATCTAATCGACCAATCACATGGCAGTTGCTTCAATGCATTTAGGTGTGTGTGGTCCTGGTCAAGACACTCTCCTGAACTCCAAACTGAATGCCGGTCTGAGTATTTCACAATCTGCTCAGTTACTGGGATTTTTACGCACAACGATTTCTAGGGTTTACATGGTGTGAAAAGGGAAAAACATCCAGTATGCGGCAGTCCTGTGGGCAAAAAATGCCTTGTTGATGCTAGAGGTCAGAGGAGAATGGGCCGACTGATTCAAGCTGATAGAAGAGCAACTTTGACTGAAATAACCACTCATTACAACCAAGGTATGCGGCAAAGTATTTGTGAAGCCACAACACGCACAACTTTTAGGCGGATCCTGGCATGTCCATCCATTTATGACCACCATGTACCCATCCTCTGATGGCTACTTCCAGCAGGATAATGCACCATGTCACAAAGCTCAAATCATTTCAAATTGGTTTCTTGAACATGACAATGAGTTCACTGTATTAAAATGGCCCCCACAGTCACCAGATCTCAACCCTAATAGTGCATCTTTGGGATGTGGTGGAACGGGAGCTTCTTGCCCTGGATGTGCATCCCACAAATCTCCATCAACTGCAAGATGCTATCCTATCAATATAGGCCAACATTTCTAAAGAATGCTTTCAGCACCTTGTTGAATCAATGCCACGTAGAATTAAGGCAGTTCTGGAGGAGAAAGGGGGTCAACCACAGTATTAGTATGGTGTTCCTAATAATCCCTCAGGTTATTTATTTATTATTTTATTTTATTATTAATTGTATTGAATTAATAGTTGTATTTATAAAGTTTGTCATGGATAATCTTTCTTCATTAAACATTTTTTTTTTTTTCAATCATTAGCCTAGTCGGGTAGTCGGGGCCTTTTACACGAAACCGTTTTCAACTAAAAATGAACATTTTTGTATGCTTTCTTGCCGTTCATTTATACGACAACAGCATTTCGGGGGCCTGAATATGAACATTTTTAAACAAGGTTTCAAAGTGCTTCTTCTTTTTTTTTGGGGGGGGGGGGGGGGGGGGATCAATCATTCTGACAACATAAATCTTGCAAAAAAAGAACAAGAAAAAAAAAAAAAAAAAACCTTTCCATTTGTAGTGAATTGACGTATATACGTAATTTAAAACAACTCATAAATAATAATAATCATAACACGCCATTGCAGTTCTCATCATACTGTAAGATGATTCTGCGAAGATTTCTGATTCCTCTGCTTGTTGACCGCTTCTTGCAAGCCAAAGGCGATGATGTCAGGGTGAAAGTAATCATGACTGTGCACGGAAACTCAGATCATACACAAACCCACACACATGCTACACACTCACAAACACATACTTCCATTCCTGTGAACAAACCCAAGAGACCAGCTCTGGGTGTAGAGCAAGAACTGTATCACAGATGTTGTGAAAGAGCAGAGGCAATAAATCTGATGTTGTGGTCTGAATTTGGAATGGCGAGTTTTTAAAGAATCTTCCCCATTGGTGTTTTTAAATTGTGCGTGGGTCTGAGCGCCAGTTGAGAAACGCTGTTTCTGTAATGGGCCAATTCAGCTGGGCCTGCAAGAATGATGGCTCTGATGATCCTTGTTCTTTGAAGCTTTCTGCTGCTAATTCTGGAGTTTAAAAATAGAACCGTCCAAGTTCACCTTGTTTAGTTAGAGTTTGTGCCGAGTCAAGGATCTAACACTCCTGATAATTCTAGAACAAGTCTTTTTATCTCTCTAAACACCCCATTTAACCTCTGAATTGTGTTTGCAGGTGTCTGTTTACGCTGATTTCTCTATGAACACATGAACTTTCATGGTGGCTTTTTAAAGCTACAGTGGTCTAAAGCTCAGAGGAAGATCCGGGATGCTTATAAGGACAGCAGCAGATGTCGCCCTCCAGGCCAATGTGAAGTCAATCCATGTCTTCACATCACGGATCATTATTTATTGATTTATTCATTCAAGTGTAGAGCACATTGTTTATCCCTGCTTTTTGTTTAATGTTGAATTAGTCTGTGAAGACAAATCCCCTTTATTAGTGCCAGTTGTACCCGTGTATCACCAGATTGGGTTTGCAGTGACTACAACAAACATGCATTTGATACAGAAATGACTATTTATTTTCAAAAATAAGTTTAAGGAATCCAGTGATACATGTAAATAAACAATAATCAGATTAAAGTGCCAAATATCAGTTATACAAAAAGGAATCTGTACAAAAGGAGGAATTACATGATTAAAAGTGTCTTTGGTGAGAAGAAATGACTGCTCGACTGACTTTGGGCTTTAAATGCGAGCGCTTCGGTGGGCTCTCAGTAACTGCATAGGTCCGAAGAGTCTGCCTTCATCAACGACAATTTCAACAATATCTAGAAAAATCGCTGTGTACAAAAATAAAACAACAGATCACACGGAATGGAGCAGTGCAGACTAAAATCACAGATCTCACTATAGCTGTTCTCTTTGGTGTCGGCTCTTCTTTGCTTATCTGTTCGTTCTTAAACAAATCAATCAGTTTGATCATCTTAAATCCATGTTAAAGCTTCTGCTCAGTTCCGTGACTTCTCGTCCGGGTTCTCCATTCCTTTGTATCAGTCAAACTTTAAGGCACCGTGGCTGCAAGTTATGGAAGAAGGCCTTATCAGAAAGCTCTTTGGTCAGGCCTAATCCATCTTTGGTGCGTGAAGCCGTGCGCAGAGGTCCACGGCCCTCAGACGGAGTCTCTGTGGCCTTGGAATGACAATGTTATTGAGTCACTAGGTTTCGTTTTATAGCGTCCCTGTTGATCAAAGCGGATGCCCTCACTTTATCTTGGCTGGTTTGAGCTCCTTGACCTGCATGTGTAATGTTTTGTGGACAGCAAGAGTTCTGGACTGACAGAAACCCTTTCCACACTCCTGGCATTTAAATGGCTTCTCTTTGGAATGGATGTACCTTAAGAAAACAAACGAGAGAGAATAGTTGTGGTCTGTTAATGGATGTAGGCATGTTTACAACTTAAACAACAAGTGGTCTGAGTTTTTTTTTTCTAGGATTAAATATCCCGCGTTTCAGTACGCTGCCAAAAAAAAAAAAAAAAAAAGTGAACTATAAAAATGATGGCCATTTTAAATTGAAGCTAGTGCAAGAGTTAGCTGCCTCGTCATGACAAATCTTTGGGTCTGCAGATGTTAATTAAATCTCAAACATGATGCATATCTAGAGATAATTGTCAGTGAGGAAAAGAGCCAAGATCATTACTGAAGAATTGGAGGAGATTGCTCAGCATGTCTCAACTAATTTAAATCATTCATATAGTACTGGAATACAGAATGTCATAAATCACCAGAGCAGGTGTGGTTTGAAAAACAAAACAAAACTGTTTTGTTTGCATCTGTTGAGCTTGAGGCTCAACTTTAACCACGTTATCTTCAATCTCAAATTGTCAAATTTACCCCCACAAATACATGATGCTGATTATTAAACACTTGCATTTATATTTCTGCATATATACTTTTTTTTTTTTAATTTAATAACAAATATTTAAAATTATACCCATGTTCTTTTCTAACTAGAATGATGGGAGAGAATTCATTCCTGATGAGGTCATAATTGGAACAGAATCTACAGGAGGTTTGTGGGTGGGCCAGAGTTTACGTATACCCGGACGCAGGTATGAGCAGGAATGTATTTCAATATCAGCTGTAAATAATCTGATCTGAGATCAGTGTACTGATAAATCCTTACCTGTGGTCTCTCAAGTGGTCCTGCCTCCTGAAGGCCTTGTGACAGATGTCACAAGTGTACGGCCGTTCGTCTGTGTGCGTGCGCTCGTGGATCAACAGGTTGTAGGACTTAGTGAAGTGGCGGCCACAGAACTTGCACACAAACTCCTTTTTCGTCTTGGATGGGAGTCGTCCCCGGCTGGGTTTTCTTTCCGGCGAGGAGAGCTTGGCCACGTCCAGCAGGCAGCCTAACGAGGGCGAGCGCACGTGCCCGTTGTTAGTGCTCAGGTCTTCCGCCTTCAGGGCGTCGTCCTGCGTCGCGGCCGCTGCCAGGTTGGCAAAGTCAAAACGAGGTTTGCTTTTGCTGGACGCTCCGGAACCGGGCCCGGGGGATTCCTGCTTGGCCGGCTGGACGAGATGGGGGAACAGAGGGATCGAGGGTAGAGGGAAGCGGGCGTCCACCAGGCCAGGCAGCTTGGAGAAGGTGCAGCGTGGCAAAGTGAACGGCGGGTAGCCCAGAGTCCACTGGTGCAGGTGGACGGCATGCAGGGCGCTGAAACTGTAGATGCTGGGCATGTGGTCAGCGGGCAGATGCAGCCCGTTGGAGGTCTGAAGGAAGGAATAGTTCGCCAGCTGCAGAGAGGGATGAAGAGGCACGGGTGCTGGGAGCGTCTTACTGCCCATGTCTGATTCCAGAACGTTTCTGTAGGAGACAAAGACAGAGCGAAAAATGAGTAATGTAAGAACAACTGGAACAGTGTCTCAAAAATAATACACCTGCAAGACATCCATTGAGAATGCGCCCACTATGTTTACATTTTTCGTTATATTATAAGCCTATATTATGCGTTACAATTTGTTTAAGGTTCCTACAGGCTGAAGGGACTTCCCTAAAAAGAAAAAAGAAAAACACGCTCACACACTCACGTCAAGACATAAACTGCACTTGTCAAGTGAGACACCTCGTCTGACATATTGAAAGAACACACTCCAATGTGAGCAAAAAGCAATGCTCAAGCCTGCCAGATGTGTGTGTGTGTGTGTGTGTGTGTGTGTGTGTGTGTGTGTGTGTGTGTGTGTGTGTGTGTGTGTGTGTGTGTGTGTGTGTGTGTGTGTGTGTGTGTGTGTGTGTGTGTGTGTGTGTGTGTGTGTGTGTGTGTGTGTGTGTGTGTGTGCATGTACATTTTGGCGTAGGCGTCTTCTGAATGCTGAAAATATGCCTATGGCCATGAAGACAAAATACAGCAGGTGACATACCTGCCTCAACTGTTTAATCAGGTTAGATGAGAACAGAGACACAAAGCACAATAACTCCTCTTTGTCTCATCAGGAACTACAAGCACACACACACTCCAACAAACAGGCCTGGTGTGTATACAGTGTTACTCATATCGTCTGGAGTTTTTTTCCCTCTCACACAGTTGTGTAAGTAGCACGAGAAACGCAACAGTGTGTTGTGTGTTAGATTACTGTGAATACAAAAAGAGACGATGCACAGATACGGTTCTAGTTATGATGGATGGGGTGCTGCAAATGTTGTAAAAAATATATTTTTTTAAGTCACAGCCTGTGTCCTGTTTCTAAAAGGTCAAGAAAGGTCAAGAAAAAAAAGGAAGTCACATCGCTAGAAGGCTTTTCAGCTAAACAGTCTGAATGCAAATGAGGACGCTTGTCTTGTGTGTATTTCTGCCTTGAATATGCTCATCATGATCGGTGGAGAGGGTCTAATCTGCGGTAAATAAAAAGTGAAATAGCCCTAATTAGTCTTTCTGAAGCTCAAAGCTCCCCCGGGGATTTGGACGCTCTGATCATGGCGCAGAAGTAATTGACTTTTACTTACGGGGGTCATTAGAGGAGATCAGGACTCGCTCCCGAGAACAGGCTCGTACCCTTAACCCTTTGAAGTCCACATACCTTTAAAACGAGGGACGGAGGGGAATGTGTTAGGGAACTATCTGCTTAACCGTTAAATCTAACGCCAGTTGAAAGTTTCGGGGGGTAGAAATTTGTGGATTGTGGGATTTCACAAGTGCTTCGACATTTTTTTTCCGGGACATGTTGGCTAATTAGACGGATTTGCGCACTGTGTCTGGGTAAATCTCTCGGATTTTGCCCCCCACGCCAGGCAGAATCAGTGTAGTGGGGGCTAAAGACGTCTATCCCAGACAAGGTGGTGAAAGAGTCACACCGCAATTTGCTGAGTTCGTGGTCGACTACCCCCTCTCACCCTGGGATGTAGATCTCTAATGTGACACGTCCCACTCAAAATCTTAAATTGTCAAACTATATATATATATATATATATATATATATATATATATATATATATATATATATATATATATATATATATATATATATATATATATATATATAGGCCTATATCAAAACATTAAAACCAGATTTAAAAAAAAATCTGTGTGCAAATACTCCAAAAATATTGTCAGACGCATGGCAAGTGTCTACAGTTTGCGCCCTCGCTGTGGCCTGTGTCTGTCAGTAACCTTCCTTATCCATAACTGTGATTGCTCGGCTTTCATCAGTTGCGCGTTGAGCGCGCGGAGGTCATCGGTGTTATATCTCTGGGTAGGTGTGAATGTGCGCCGGTCGCGAGCATGGAGATCACAGAGAAATCTCTCGACGTGTATTACAGGAATTAATCACGGTCTCGAGGTTCATGCGTGAACGACGAGTCTTTTGTCAAATGTGCAACGATTATCAAGTAAGTGTATGTTTTCCTTTTTCCGCGCAGCCCCCCGAGAGGATGTGATCACTTAACCCTGGAGAGAGGGAAACACACCATTCATTAAGCACCGCCAAACAGTTGACTAAATATACACTCATATCTAAGTATTGTGGAGAAGGCCTAGCGCTTTATTGTGTTTCCAATTGATGGGAAACGCATTAGGCTGTACTATCCCTTGTGAAAAAGAAGTGTGCTTAATTGTATTGAAAGTGTATTTTTTGTGCACTTAATATATTTAAAGTATATTTTTTTAAAACTGCACTTGTAGATAATATGATATAATTAAAATTAAGTGCCACTTAAGTGTACTTAAAGAGAATACACTTTAATGACAATATTTCTAAACACACTTAAGTACACTTTTTTAAAATTCACTTTGTAATAATATCGAATTAATTTGTATTTTAAAAAGTACACTTTCATGACAATATTTATAAACACACTTTAGTGTACTTATAATAAGTGTACTTTGTAATAATATCTAATTAATTTGTACTTTAACAAAGTACACTTTCATGACGATATTTATAAACGCACTTTAGTGCACTTTTAATAAGTGCACTTTAAAATAATATCTAATTAATTTGTACTTTAAAAAGTACACTTTCATGACAATATTTATAAACACACTTTAGTACACTTATAATAAGTGCACTTTGTAATAATATCTAATTAATTTGTACTTTAAAAAGTACGCTTTCATGACAATATTTATAAACACACTTTAGTACACTTAGAATAAGTGCACTTTGTAATAATATATAATTAATTTGTACTTTAAAAAAGTACACTTTCATGACAATATTTATAAACACACTTTAGTGCACTTATAATAAGTGCACTTTATAATAATATCTAATTAATTTGTACTTTAAAAAAGTACACTTTCATGACAATATTTATAAACACACTTTAGTGCACTTTTAATAAGTGCACTTTGTAATAATATCTAGTTAATTTTCACTTAAAGAAAGTACACTTGTATGGCAATATTTATAAACACACTTAAGTGCACTTTTTAAAAATGCACCTTGTAATAATGTCTACACCTAAATTTACTTAAACCATTTTAATTATGAGTTTGTTTCATAAAGTGCACTTATTTTACTAATGACAAAGCACATGGAAAATAAATGATTTTTTTTAAAAAATGAGTTGTCCAAATGTACATTGGTTAATTTATTTTTCTTCAAAATTTCACACGCTTACACTCCAGTACAACATACTGTTGAAATGTTATAACTAGCTCCTGTGAACTCAACTACAAGTGTCAGTTTTCTACATAATTTGACATTGTCAATCTTTATGAGAGGAGTTGTCTAATGTACTGTAGGCTACTTTACATCTGTGTAGAACCTACTTTCAATATTATGTTGTTGTATGGCGATTAAACACACATTTAATTGCATTAATTGCAAGAAAAAGTTGAACAAATCTAAACCAAATTAATTTGCATTAAAATTCAGTTAAAATAGGCTACATTTCATTTTAATCAGACTCACTGTAAACATGATTGACTTTTAGTTAGGTGAATGAGTCAAGTTCTCTGAAATACAGTCCAACTACACAGTGTGTTAGAACAACCTGAACAGAAATGGATAATTAATACGTCATTTATAATCAACATTTAATGCACGAAATATCTTATTTTATATTTATACTTAATATTTCAATGCGCATGCGCCAAACATACTACGTCATGATTTTGAAAAATGCGCGTCTGCCATGATTGCGTCATCGCGATGCGTAATGAAGCTGAAGGACAACAGACAACAGAGGAGCAAACCGTTTGGATCATTACAGATGAGACGTTATATGCTACAAATAACGATTCAAGTAAGTATATCTTGATATAAGCTCTCTTGATTTTACATTTTCACCGTAACATGGTACCTCTCTATTACGGTGTAGTTATTTATAGTTTAATCGCAGATAGGGGACTCGGGAGGTGAATTAATCATGTTTCCTATCATGTATCTAAGATTGCATTATAATTATTTCTTAAATCGGAATATGATCGCCGGTGTGGGCATGTTCAATGAATCTGCCTGCTGTAAATACAATATTTTAATCGAACTCCTACTTTTTAAATGGACAGAAGACATTTAACGTTATATACATTTATTCCATATATTAACTTATAACAACCAGTAATGAAATAATGATTTTAATATGTTCTTTTCTTTTTGCATTTGGAGAGTAAGATGTTAAAGTACTATTTGTGTTTTTAATATTTTGTGCTTATCTTATTTTATTTTTTATTTTGTTGGATCAATACAGATGTGTTATTGGAGATCCAGTGCAAGCTGTGTGGAATTACAGAGCCATCTTGATGAGGTCAAGTTAATGTTAATTATGAATTTATGCCCAGCCATGACACTGATCACACAAGCTAAAACATTGCTATCAAGTCTTTCGCTTTTAAATGCTTTGTATCTTGTCCATTTGTAAGTAATACATTCCCACTTGTGCATTTACAGATCCCCTAATCATTGTATATTTTACAGGCCACACACCCAAAGGAATGGAGCCGCAGCATTGCTGTGCCAGGCGTGGTAAATACAAGAACATCCTTCATAGAGATGGTACGAGGTAAGCTGAAACTTGCAAGGCAAGATGAGGAAAAATGCAAGAATACTTTTCTCAATTTACATTGGTCTTGGGTTATTTATTTATCTATATTTAAGTTATGTTTAATTCCCTGTAAAGTAGGAATAAAAACCATTATTAAAATGTTCTCTATTTTTAAAGTCCAGTGTCAGTGAAGATGATGTGCTCAGTGGGATACGTGAAGGAACCTCTCCAATCATTCTACCCTGACGACTGAGGTAATTCATCACATAGGGGATGGTCAAAAGCTTACACACACCATGCAGAATAAACTGCTTCATCAGGGCAGTGCTAGATAAAAAAGAGACAACATGCTCATTTTTATGATTTCTTTTTTTTCTTATTTTTTTCATACAGATACTGCTGTGTGAATATAAACTTTGGAGCACAACTGTACATCTATCGTTTTAATTTAATTGAGCCAATTATAATAATGGATAGATCTGTTTTATAAACAAGTTTTTTCTTTGCGTTTTCTTTTTCTTTCCTCAAGGTATATATTTTTTTGCTTTCCTGCCTCTTTGGAACATGTCCATTCACATCTACTGTGGAGAGATGGTGCACCAGTTTCCTACTGATGGAGAGCTTCTCGGACATTGACATAAACAGCACTTTCCAAACAACTTGAAAATAGTTGGTGACAAACAATTTTGTGTGCCTTTGGAGTTCTTCAGTTTTTTTTTCTTTCTTTTTTTTTTCTTTTACTGTAATGCTGGAATAAGATTTTAGAATAAACCTTTTGGTCCTAATTTTGGTGCTAGTAAAGGTTTAAGAGCTTATAAGTTTAGTAACACTTTACAATAAGATCTAATTTGTTAACGTTATTTAATGTATTGACCAACATGATCTAACGGTGATTTCTTTTTATTTATTTATTTAATTTATTTTTTTACAGTGTTTATTAATAGTTGTTGACCTTGCTTAATAAATTATAGTTCAAAGCTAGTTAATTAAATTTATAGTCATTGTTCATGCAAGTTAAAAATGCATTAAATAATTAACATATACAACTTTTGATTTTAAGATTGCATTAATAATAGGGGTGTAACAGTACACAAAGCTGACAGTTCGGGGAGGAACACTAAATATAAAAATGCTATTTTTTTTTTTTTTTATTGGTTTACTGAACAAATTGTAATTGTCCTAAACTAAAGGTTTCTTAAAGAATTAAAAATATAATATAAAAAATATCTCTACTAATTATTATTATTATTACCTTTATTTAACCAGGAGAAAAACTCACTGAGATTAAAATGTCCTGTCCTGGCCAAGATAGGCAGCTGTGTTTGCATGTACAGTTATACATAAAAAGTCACATAAAAAACATAAAACATACAACCAGTCAAAAACAATTACACACCATTAATTTACTCTCAAAATGATGAAGTAAAATTTTAAAATGACTAAATGTCACCAGATCTTTTAGCTTCAACTCAGTCTGGAGCAAATTCCAATCTGAGGCTGCGACATATTTGAAGGACGTTTTACCAAGCTTAACTCTAACAAAGGGCACACAAAGATTATAATTTGATTCAGAATGTAATATATAATTGCCTTGTTGTTTCTTGTTTAATCAAACGACAAAGAATGCTGTATAGTGTAGACTATATAGGGAGGCCTTACTTGCACTTGCATTGTATGCAAACGTGTAAACTTCTCATGCATTAACTTATAAATCTAATTATAGGTTAGATTTTTTTCAGGTTTTCAGGTTAAGTAGAATATGATGAATATATAGGCTAATATAATGCATACATTTAGTGAAAGAGTTCATCTCTCTCGTGTTTTATCGACGTCTTTCTGCTGTTGAAACACTGAACGATTACACAATGTGATACATTTTAGTAAGTTGTAATGTATCCTTAACATACCTTCTGGTGTTAATTCATGTTAATTCTTTGACTATGACAAGGTGATCACATTCACTCGTGCCGCAGTGCTGCTTGAACTGATGTCTTTACAGTGATCTGTCATGTCACATTAAAGAGCATCAATATGGCATCACTTGAATTTAATGATAAAATTGACAGAATACATATGTTCTTGTGTTTGTGTAAATAGTTTTTTGGGTTTTTCTTGGGCATCAAAAAAAAGTTTTTTTTGTATATTTGTTTTACAGATTGTTTTGTCAATAAATGTAGAGGATTTAAATTTGGATGTGTTTATTATACGAAATTGCAGCTGTATTATTTGAAAAATGTAATTATGAATGTATTTCATTATATTAGAGTGTACATGTAAATTACGTTAACGTATATTTTAGTTCATATTAATTGCTTGTTTTTAAGACGGTAGAATGGATGTCAGTACATTGAGTAGTGCACTTTAATTACAATTTTAATACACTAGAAGTGATTATGAAAGTACATATAAAGTTGTATTTAAGTACCACTTAAGTTGTTCCAAAAAATCACTCTTAATTGCAACTTATTGTATTTTATTTCAACTTAATATGTGATAAATTTGAAATTAATTACATATAATGTGTGTTAAGTACACCGAAAACATTGCATTTAATTCACACTTAAGTGTATATTTAGCTGACATTAAAGTATGTTTTAGTTCACATTAATTGCTTGTCAGTACATTGAGTAGTGCACTTTAATTACAATTTTAATACACTAGAAGCGATTATGAAAGTACATATAAAGTTGTATTTAAGTACCACTTAAGTTGTTCCAAAAAATCACTCTTAATTGCAACTTATTGTATTTTATTTCAACTTAATATGTGATAAATTTGAAATCAATTACATATAATGTGTGTTAAGTACACCGAAAACATTGCATTTAATTGCACAATTAAGTGTATTTAGTATAAGTATATTATCTGTGTAATAAGTACACTTTATAAAAGTACACTAAAGTGCACTTTTTTTTCACAAGGGATATCACAAGGAAAATAATTGACTGTAATATTTTTAGTAAATTATGAGATGCATACTGATGTGTAGTCGGCTCAAAATATAACAGTTGAAGCTGAAAAGGTCACAGTCCAAATACTAAAATACTTATTAATTTTAAATGCCTTATCATTGAACTGTCTGAAATGCAATGTCGAAATTCGTTTCATTTTCTCGCTAGAAATTAAACAAACTATGCATGCCTTAAATATTTAGTCATTTCTGACAGGAGGCATCCAGCATGTACTTAATTGATGACAAAACCATTTTACATAAATATTTCAGGTTAAAATGCTAAACGTTATTAACGTCTGGAATGTTTCAATTGTTGGAGAGATTTAGGTTATGCTTAAGGGTCTTGTGGAACATTTTAAATGCAAAACTAAATCATTATGGGACAATAAAAAACATTTATTTATACATAAGTCTATTTTAAAATATTCCCTTATCGTTAGCCTAAAAAATAAATATAGGCTATCCATGTTATTTGAAAAAGGAATGACGTTTCTTTTTCTTTTTTTTCTTTTTTTTTTAAAGGTAGCTACTGTTTAGGATTAATTGCAATGGATTTTCTTGGGTGACAAAATAAATTTTGTTTTATTTTTTAACAATTTTGCAACGAATAGCGCTTAAAATAAACAGAAACAAACGAATAACTGCTAATTTTCAACACCGAGCATCCCTAAAACCATACAAACCACACGCGAGATCTCCGACCACAAGGCCACGCATGGTTTAGAAAAAAAGAAAGCTTTCCACAGATGCATAATACAATCTGAAGTTTATAATTTGCTTGAACGAATTTGCTACAGTTTTTGAACGAAACACATCGGGTGACACCAGAGCCGCTTCAAGGCGTTCCTCAGACGACATTCAATTTATTCAGACATTTGTGAATCTTAGTTTTGTTTGAGTAACATGTATGTAGTGTAAACAAATTATTTTATTCCTACAACAACATTTAAACGTAAGCTATTAACGCCATTTATGATCAATAGGAATATGGAATGCGCATCCCACCTGTTGATCACTGACCCGATCGCCATCAAAGACCCTCATTTACACAATAGTTACTTTGCTCTGACTTTTATCTGCTTTAAACAATAAATTACTTATACTAGACATTGCAATGAATTTAATTCAACGACTGTTCCAAGTGTTTTCTTTAAACAGCCGAAGTGTTAGGCTACAGGTTGTACCCGCCATGCTTTAAAAGCAATTCCTCGCTTCATTTATTAATTCTTAAATGCACTTAAACATTGCTCATGTGTAGTTCACGTCTGGTGCAGGAAAGTAGTAAGAAGTAAAAGCTTGTCAAAAAATATCCCAAAAAGCCAGAAAATATTTACCAGGTCTTGGTGTAGCAGGCCGATCCAAAATAAGATTTAGAGTCACTTAGTCTTCCCACAGCGTAGTTCAAATGAAGTGCAAAACTCTCTCGCTGATCGGAGAAATGTTCGTCTTCCTCAGCATGTTCTCGCAGCAGAGACACGGGAAAACCCTGAAGTTCGCACAGCTGTGGTCCAGCGGTTGTGCGCTGTGAGTATTTGGTTACTCGGGGTAGAAACTCTCTCTCTCTGCGTCTTACTCTAGCTCTGTCTTGTGGTCCCAAAGTCAAACCGCCTCTTTATTGTAACCCAACCCGCGACGTCACACAGCCAAACCCCCCAAAATACTGAAGTGAAGTTTCCTCCACTGGTACAGCAGCCCTCAACGATAAAGGACCAAACACATGCAGACTTTTATCCCAGGCTACGCAAGCCAGAGGACTGAACTTCACTGCAACTTTTTAAACTTTCACGTTGGCAGCTTTTAAAGCTCTTCCACCACTTGCACGCTGATGAGGACGGTAATCAGCATGCAGGAAAGAGAAGAAAAAAGAAAAAAGAAAGAAAAAAAAACATAAATATTTAAAATGAGTACATTTTAATTAAAAAGCAAAGCTTATTCTTATGTTGTATGCATATTCTTATTCTTATTATTCATATTACCAAGACAAGAAGTGTTATATTCTAAGCTGAGCTTGATCGGGCAACAAACGTCTAATTAAATCAACGCTCTCATCAATAAAGCAGAAAGTCAAAGAATTCTTGTTTAAAATGAGCTTCTGTGCGAGGTGGGGGCGGCAACAAATCAAGCTTCACTTTGTATTAATTAAGGTAAATATACAACTGTCACCTTTAACTTGTGCTCTCTGCGAGAAAGAAATGAGAGACCAGTTTTAAACGTCCCAAAACCATTAGTCAATTTGTCACCCCGACCCCAGTGAAGACAGATTAAGAGCACAGGAACGGCGAATTCAAGAAGTTCGAGCACTTTCTCTTTGATACGAACTGAAGTGCGGTGGAAATTCTAGCCATAAACTTTTCCTCCTGGGGTCAAACACACCTGCGTAAACTGCGAAGGTGAAAAATGCACGTAATCCCACAGTTGTGTATATAAGAGAAAAAAGACAATTTCGTTTAGTTTAAATGAAAATAGATAAATGGTTTCAATGATAGGCTACGTGTATTTTGATTCCAACAGTTTTGAAAGCACCGCGCGCATGTAACTTTTTAATATCTAGGCAAAATATTAGAGTGGAGAAAAAAAATTCTCATTAAAAAATAAAATAGCCTAATTGAGTTTCACTAACTACGGTTTGTTGACTAGGGAACTCTGTGACGTCCCCCCTCATACATTCCTCTGAGATGCAGGTTTCTTCGTGTGAGACGCACAGAAACAGTCTCAGAGCAGGACAAGGACGCTGGTGCGCATCTGTTACGCGCTCAATACGCGCCACCTTGTGGCGAGAGCGCGCAAAATTGCAACCCAGCTACTGCAGAGGCGCTCACCACAGCTCCTGGAGATCTACCATCTTGCAGAATGTAGTTCCAATCACGCTCTAACACAACTACCTGTAAGTTTTAAGTGATCCGTAGACTTAGTTTAGCTGGTTCAGGTGTGTTTGCTAAGTGCTGCAAGTAAATCTGGCACCCCTTATATTCTGACTCATTGCTTTTGATTTGTTTGAAAAGCCTGATGAACAAAAAACAATCATGAGTAAAATGTCAAACAATCGATTTCTTTAATGAGAGAGTGGTGTGTATGCATATGCGTGAGGTGTTTGGACGGTTTTGTTAAAGCTTAGAAGTTGGCTTCCCCTCTCAAACAAGAATGGAATTTAATGCATAAACTATCAAGAACAGCTCACTATATCACACTATCAAACTATCCCTTACTGATCATCTTTTCAGAGACATGCAACGTAAAACACTCAAACCAAAGGCCCGTGCAGTTTATTTCGGCCGAGTTTGCTCTGTTGGGTTTATCAGAAAATTCTGGCTGCCTGTGAGTCCATGTTGCATCACAGCGCAATAGCCCTGACCTCAGGAAATTAATCAGCAAAACCTGCCACGGAAGCCGTGCGCCCACTCCTCGGCTGCATATAATAAAAAACAGCAGCTAGACATCATTTACATTTTTGGAGGGAAAAGGAAAACAAACTGTAAAGAATAGATTTGGTGCGAGCGCGAGCTGCGCATGTTTAAAGGGCGGCTCACACACAATACGCTCTGCACATGCACACGAACGCACACACGGCTGCCTGAAGATAAAAAGAACTGTTTACAGCTCACTTACATATTTCATCACGTCTATTTACATCACTTTCGCTAATCTAAACACTTCAGCCACTGAAAGTTTAACATTTCAAAGTCTGTGAAGCCAGAGAGCTGCTCTCAAATTCTGAACTACTGACGGCTGTCTAAATACAGGCCCCCTGCCTGCGTCTATCATGCTCTTTAGCGTCCTCATATATAGAATACACGTTCACATATTTTTCTACGGCAAAGTTGTAGGCTTTAAAACAGCCTGGGTCTCACCATTTCCGTTTGAATTTTACATACTGATTTACAAAGGATGATTTGTCTGCCAACTGAAAGACATTTGTTCTTGATCTCGGACTATCGGCCTAGCCTATAATGACAAAAATGCTTAAAGGATTAGTTCACTTTAAAATGCCACCCTAGGTGTATGACTTTATTCTTTCTGGTGAACACAGTCAGAGTTATATTAACAAATATCCTGACACTTCTAAGCTTTATAATGGCAACAGTGACAGAGTCCTGAAGGTGAAGTGCATCCATTCATCATAAACGTATATTCCACAAGGGTCAGGGGGGGGTGTGTGTGTGTGTGTGTGTGTGTGTTGGGGGGGGGGGGACATTATTTTTACATTGCTTTATAATGTAAAATATCTAGCTTCCATCAGACAACCTTCCGTATTCAACTTATGAAAAAAGCGTAACAGGCTTGACTGCGAGAGGCGTTACACTTCTTCGTACGGAAGGCGGTCTGGTGGAAAATGACACACAAACAAGAGTATTGATTTTCCGGAAGAAGAAAAAAAGAAGAAGAAAAAAAAACTGAAAAAACATCTGATTTTGGCTATAGTTCAATGAAGTTGCTGAGTAACTTTCAGACACATTCTGTTTTGCTCTGTCAAAGAAAATAGACCAAACATCGCCACAGTGTTGATTCTCAAAGAATCAGTATATCAGATGAATAAAATACTCAATTATGCCATCCATTCATAAATAGACTGTTTAAAGATAATACTAAAACATCAGTATGTGGAAAACAACTGTAGCCTACAGTTTGCCACATACTGACGGTTTTATCATCTTTAAAAAGTGGCCTAATTTTTTCAATTATTTAATATTTTTCGCATTTAAATGGTATAAAACATTGGTCTCTTAATATAATGTAAGCAATTATAATTGCTGTGTAAATCTTTTTATGCCAATCCATTTATTAAACAGTAGGCTACATGGATAGATTTTGTAAAGGGGCATTTCCTCTGAGGAGTCAAGGGAGGCAGTGTCTCCTCAAAAATTAGTATGAGAAAATAATGAATATTTAAAAAATAAATTAATGCAAATATCCCCCCAAAAATTAATGTAACACTATCCATAGAGTCTCCAGCAGGTAAAGGTACAGCGGGACGTCACGTCTCTCTTGCCTCCCCTGAGCTCAGTTTTAACAGCTAGCCTAAGGCTATGCTCAGACTTCAGTACAAATCCAATTTTTGTGCATATCCGACTGAAATCAACATTTCTGGAAATCTGTTTCAGTCTGACTCTGACCACTCTGAACATATTTCATGTGGTTAATGTGACCTTCTCAAAATGTAAACTTCAGACATTGTTATAGGAAACATACTGAAAGTTGCTGCCGAAAAAAAAAAGGTTGTGTTGTTGCAAAGTGGTGGATTGTCAGAAATGACAATATAATGGAGAGATATTGAAGTATGAGAGTGGCTGAGACGACAACACTGAATAAAGTGACACAATGCGGTAATTGGGGGGGGGGGGGTCACATTAGAGATTCCATTGCGTTATGATTGGATATGGTTGTGCGACACTTTCCATCTCTTTTTTATTTTTTTGTGCGTTCCATGTTCGCAAATCAGTCTGAAATGAATAAACAAAACCATGGCGCTAAGTAAACAACTCACCCACTCAGTTATGAAATGGCCTGAAAGCATGATGATTCTGGGCTATCATATCTGCCGCTGTGGTTCATATTTTGTTTTGGCATGTCATCTTCCCTTTTTTCACTCTCTACTGTTCAAGGATTCTTTTTGCTTTGACAATGTGATTCCTGTTGTTTAGAATAACTGTCAATGTTAAATGGTATCTAACTGACTAGGTCAAATTCTACTAAACAAAAATTAATACAGTAGCAAGCCTTGTGCATGACGTAACCACGCATAAATAGAGTGGCGCAGGTGTGGCGTCAAATTTGCAGACTAATTTGCCGCTGGTTCCTTCGAGATTTTCCTATTGGGTTTTTCAATGTATGTGTAAAATAAAGCCTGCAGGCAGACATAACTATACTTTTGTTCTATAATGTCAATTACACACACCCATAGCGTATACGCACATTTTGAAGCAGTTATGTTGAACACGGAAGTGACTTAAACTGCGGTTCATCGACTGGCCGCTAGAGACAGGCTCCAAAACCCCAGCATATAAAAATGCCTAACTTTACAGCAGAAAAAAAGGTCATTGGGCAGCATGTTACAAAGTTTACAGAAGGATTTTTGCAACTCATCCGTTTAAATTATATTCAGTCTTAAAGTTCTGCATAATTAAGGGCGTGGCCACTTGAGTGTCAAGTGGATTGCCACTGTGGTCGAGCTAGGCGGGCATGGTTTCAGCATCCAAGCACCTCAACTCCACCCACTTCCTGCCTCTTTGCCCATTTTTGGTTATTCTGCCAAGATGGCGACGGCCAGCTCCGCCCACTTTGGGCTTCAAAAATGCTCTTCAGAAACCTATGGTTGCTGTCTACACTACGTATATTGTTTTAAACAGTCTATGGTTTTTAATAAGTAACTAAATAAGACAGCCTAGGGTGTGAGTGTGTACAGTGTACATTATAGAACAAAACTTCAAATTATCATTAATTTATGTTTACAAGAGGCTTTATTTTACTCATAAATTGAAAAACCCATTACATAGGAAAATCTCGAAGGAATCAGACTTCCAGTCACACCTGCACCCCTCTATTAGCATTAGCTTGGTATTTCCCTACGAACTGCGATCCAATAACTCATAATATAATAATTATATGCTTACAGTGGTAGGCTACATCCATTTAACATTATTCAACACAAGTTATGAAATGGCTCAGATACAGCATTTCAGTATTTTTAAGCAAAACTTGTGTCGTTTTGAAAAATATGTGTTCAGCTATGTTTTGCTTAATTGTGGTCCAATTATTTTTTTCTTTTATAGTCATTTCTGGTTTCATTTTTTTTCAGTAATGATCTTACCAGTCTCACTCGCATGCAAAAATCAGGAAGAAACTTATGCATTAGCTTATAATAAAAGCAATCACAGCTGTTCATATATTAGAGAAAGAGAGCTGGAAAGATGTATAGGGCTGGGTTGTGAGTCAGCTGGATGGAATGGGGCTTGGTGCTTCTCAGGGAGGTAATCCAGCACGGCTTTACGTTCAAACTGAAACCGCAAAGCCATAACGATGCCCCTTTAGGTCACTTATTCCCTCTACAAAAACAACAGGCTTTTAATGGCTAATGAAGAACAGAGGTGTAGCTTCTCTGAACCTCTCGTGGTTACGTGAAACTGCTGTGTTTTTAGCTCGGATGGCTTTGGAGGTGATTGAGATAATTGAAAGCGCTCAGAGGCGCTTCTAATACTTTACGGGTAAAAGGCCGTGTTTAGACTTAGGAAGGATCATCTTTTGACAGACCTCTCAATGGTGACACACGCCGGATGGTATTTATGGAGGAAATGATTATGCGTTTATAGGAAGTGTTACAGCTGCTGCTGATGATGAGGTCCGCAATGAATATGCAGGTTTAATGCTCAAATCCTAGATGAATACGGGTCAGATGTCCGCTAATGCATTTATGCTGTAAAGTCCACTCTCTCTTTAAGAACACGTCAGCCACTTTCCCCGAAGAGGGTGTGAACCGAAGACACTTGGTTTGACCCATTTCAACAGTATGCATTTCTGCATTTACTAAGACTTCGCTAAATAATTACAAACATACACCCTGTGGTTGAATTTATGAGCCCTATGCTCTTATCCTAAGCCCGTCCTGTTGAGTTTCATACCCCTGAGATAAAGCCAACATTAGAACATCGATTAAGCATGAACAAAGTCATGGAGTGTTTTAATTTGATTATGTTACATAATATCTTTAGCCTCCTTTCCACAGAAGGACTTGTTTGAGCAGACATAAATTCCTGAGGAAAATCTAGTTATTTTTGTCCTCTAACCTCATTTTATGGAATCTGTATGTTTCTTTGTGCCAACATTTACAAAATGCATCATGCTTTTATAATAATGCTTTTAAAGTTGCATTCAGTATAGAAAATACAAATGAATGTAAAGCCTCATTGTGTTTTTGATGACAATTTTACTTACTAATCACTAAGTCATGCTGTCTAAAATTTCACTTTTCAAGAGCTACTTATGCTCATTTATGACTTGTATTTTTAAATGTGTATTTTTAGGCTGAAAAAGACACTTCTATAAAAAAATCAGTTTTATTGGCATTTCTTTGACACACTGTAAACCCGAATAAGTTAACTAAACGGCAACATTTTAGTCAATAGGTTACATAAGTAAGCAGAACATTTCAAGCTTAAGTAAGCAGAACTTGCTGTACTTTTATTTTGTACTCATACATTTAAATTGTTCTTACATACACAGTTTCTGCCAATCTCATGTTAATATTAAATACCTATAGAGTAGTACTGCATCATTCATATGTCCAAAGTCTTTAGTTGTATTATATTTATAAAGACAGACACGCTGTACCGAATCTTTCCGAAAACATGATTGAATCTGTATTTAAACTCGGTCATTAATGTAGAAATGTGAAATTATTGTTCAATTTGGTGCTTTCTAGACTTCTAGAAAAGACAGAAAATTTATTTTTGTCTCATGGGGATGAAAGACAACAATTCCCAGAATGCTTCGCTGCCCTACGAGGCCACTCCCAAAGCCACCGCTACTGGATCACTGGATCATTTTCACTTTCCCATCGCCATCCATTTTCCCATCCCATTTTCCCATCCCATTTTCATAAAATCAGTTCAGTTAGAGAACAGATACTACAATGTACTACAAGTGTCTGTTCAATATGTGATTTAGCCGCAGAGGGAGTGTCACACAGCATAGACGCTGCAGGAGTCAAATTACATACATGAGCTGAATGAGCTTGTGATGAGAGCTGAGGTAAACGCGTCTGCGCTCACGGCATATACATTCACAGCGCGTGTTCAGTCTGGCGTGTTTTCAGTTCATGCCTGTGGAAGATTAACTTTCATAGGAATTAATTTAAGAAGTTGAAACACTTACTTTGGTCCGCCGGCCGCACCGTTTCCATGAATGCCTGAGGCTGCAGCTGCTAGCTGAGCTGTGAGTGTAATCTCCCATCCCCCATGTGCGAGTTGAAAACATGCGGAAATGGCTCCCTCTGCTGGCTGTAGTCTTTAGCCTCTGGCCAAAAATTCCTCCGATGAAGCAAATTGACAAATGCATCACTGTGGCGCTATTTGGCACAATCATTTGAATATACTCCAGGGTTTCTACTGATACAAAGCCATATGCTAATCGCTGAAGTTAAAATGTCTTGTTTTTGTGAACTCAAAAGAAAAAGAAAGTTCTAAATACTCATAAAAGTTCATTTGATTGAACTCATTTGTTTAATTTTAGTTGGCCAATGAATTATTTTAAGCATCAGGGTTTACAGTGTTTTATTGATGTGTTAGATTAATACAAGGAGTTAAAAACAAATGAAGGCAATTTAGTGCTATCCTTGTCATTTTCATATATTAAATATACCAGTTGTAAATAAACGTAGTTTAAATAAGTGTAGTACATTTATATACTTGTCATGATGACCAAAGTGCTACTTTCCAATATAACCGTTCTCCTATTCAACAAGTCTGTTCTTCATTTTTGCTGCAGTATGTCAGCATCCCTATCTCACTTTCTTGCTCCATGTTTCATCCTCTATCTCTGCTGAGCATGTAAAGAACAGAAAAAATCATCAGATGGAGTATTTGACCTTTTAAAAAAAATATCCGCAGGACTTCATGAAAACAAATTCTCTTCAGCTGAGGTCTCTTTCCCTCATGTCCAGCCTGAAAGAGTGCGAGAGAGGGAGGGATAGTGAGAGCAAGTGAGAGAGGGAGCTCGAAGGATAGATGTGTAACACCCCTCTGTCGCTCTTCTGACCCCTGTATGGCCAGTGATAAATGTTTTTATCATGGCTGAGCAGAAGTGTCAGCACGGGTCAAGCTCCGTGTGAGCTGAGGGAATGTTCTGCGCCAGAGAACGAGTATGGCTGAATGCAAAACATTTCAATAAAGCCGTAAAATAACAGTGTTATCAGATCTTAGGCAAACCGGAGGGGAAGAACGAAGCTGCGTTTTGATAAATTAAACAGCTGATGCTTTCAACGAAACACTCCCAGTCTCCGATTTATGCAAATGATGCTCGTAAAGTTTCATAAAACATCACATTTCAAGAGCAAATACTTTTGGCCTACATGCAGCAACACAAATCATGTTTTAAGTCATCATGAAATCAAAATGGACAATTCTTGTTTTTAATGGAATATTGCTGTATTTATGATACATTTTTTATCGTTGCATTATTGTTTAAATAATTTTTGTTTAAAAAAAAAAATCCAATAACCATTATTCCACCTGATATTAACCTGATATAATCTAGCCAAAACAACATTGAATTTGGTTACATGTCATTTTTGCCTAAACAAAATATTCCATCATTTAAGCGAAGTCAACAGTGATAACAAGGTGTTTGGCTTCATTTCTATGACATGTTCATGTTCAAGATGACTAAATGACTAGTCTATTCTTGGGCTATGGTTAGATGTCTACATTTTCACTGACAGCCCAAATTTTGCTTTGTTTTAGCCTAGACATCAGAAAGTGTGTTTTTCGGACGGCTATTAGACCATCTTTTTTTCTCTCTTCTCTTCTCTTCTCTTCTCTTCTCTTCTCTTCTCTTCTCTTCTCTTCTCTTCTCTTCTCTTCTCTTCTCTTCTCTTCTCTTCTCTTCTCTTCTCTTCTCTTCTCTTCTCTTCTCTTCTCTTCTCTTCTCTTCTCTTCTCTTCACTTCTCTTTCTTTCTCTTTCTCTTTCTCTTTACGAGGATCAGGGCAACCTGTCAGTCACATGAGACCACAGCATTAGCAACCAACAATGATCCAACAATCCAATCAATTCCAAATGGACAAAATGAAGTCCCACCCTGCATTTTTTCTTGTTTGAGTTTTTTCCCGGATATAGTACAGTAC